>NW_023650980.1:0-5789 GCF_015228065.2 Penaeus monodon | reverse complement strand
AATAAACCCAGGGGTTTTGGGGCCCACCAAAAAAACCTTCTTTGGTTTCATGGCCTTCCCTAAATCCTCAAGATTTTTTCGGGGGATATGGACCCCTGAACCCCCCTAGTTCTTTTAGGGACCCCCGGTTTACCCCCCTAATTTTTCCCCCCCCAAAGGGGGGGGTCCCGTTCCTATGGAGCCCTGAAGCCCCTAGCCATTTACGGAGCTCCAGAAGATCCAACCCCCATCATGAACCCCGAATTTCCGATCCCCACGGGCACCAGCTCCAGCCCCAAGCTATAGCCCCCCCCCCCCTGCCCCTGCCCCGAGTTCGTCCCCCCCCCCCCACAGAGTTACGGCCCCCCGGCCTCATTTGGTTTGGGCCTCCGAAAGGGGACTCGCAGTATGAGCCGACATTCCCCCCCTTTCCCCTAGCTTTTTGATTTGGGTTTCCCTTCCCCTCCCTTTATGCGCTCCAACAGCCTCCATCCCGACTCCCAAGCACCAGCCCCTGAACCAGCACAGTCCTACCACCACCGGCTCCCCCCCATTTACTCACCCCCTGCCCCAGCTCCATCACCTTCCTACTCGCTCCCCAACCAGCGCCCTTCAGTTTACTCGCCACCCGTCCCTTCGCCTTCTTACTCAGCCCCTCGCCACCCCGTCGCCCTTCCCATTCTGTCCCGAACCCGACCAGTCATATTCACCGCCAGCCCCCTGCCCTTTTTATCAGCACCTTTTCCCCCGCACCTCGCCCACAGTTACTCCCCCCCTCGCCACACCCTCGCCCCCTTTTCAGCTCCGTCTCAGCGCCCTCTCAACTTACTCACCCCAGCTCCCGCGGGATCTTACCCACCTCCCCCCCATCCCACTCTTCCCCCACAGAGCAAGTTACAGGCCGCCGCCTCTCCTCCTCTTTCCCCTGGACTACTGAGCCATTCCTACTGAAGTTTCCGGGGCCAGAGCCCCGTCTAGTAATATGAACCCAGCACCAGCGCCCCATCTGGCGGGGAGGGGCTCCCCCGGCCCCAGCTGCCCATCTGGCGGGTATGGGGGACCTCCCGCCCCCCCCCCCAAAAGGGTGCGCCCCCTCTGGCGGGTATGGGGCACCTCCACACCCCTGCGCCATCCGGGTTTTTGGGGGCCCCCGCCCAGCTGCCCATTTGGGGGGGTATGGGGCCCTCCACACCAGTGCCCATCTGGGGGTATGGGCTTTTCCCCCGGGACCCGCTGCCCCATTGGCGGGGATGGAAGCTCCTCCGGACCAGCTGCCCCATCTGGGGGTATGGGGCACCCTCCAGCACCAGCTGCGCCATTCGGGGGTATGGGGCCCTCCAGCACCAGCTCCCCATCTGGCGGGAGGGGTCCCCCGGGCACCAGCGGGCCCATCAAACATTTAGAAGCTCCGCCCAGCTCCCCATCTGGGGGGTATGGGGCCCTCCGCCCCAATGCCCCAAATTGGGGGGTTATGGGCTCCTCCGGGGCCCCAGTGCCCCATCGGGGGTTTTATGGGGCCCTCCAGCACCAGCTGCCCATAAACATTTAGAAGCTCCTGCCCAGTGCCCCATCTGGCGGGTTTATGGGGGGCCCCCAGCCCAGCTGCCCCATTGGGGGTAGGGGGCGCCCCCTCCGGGGCACAGCCCCCCAAAATTTTGGGGGGAGGGGCCCTCCAGCACCAGCTCCCCCCATCAAACATTTAAAGCCCTGCTCCAGCGCCCCATTCGGGGTATGGGGCTTTTTTTAGCACCAGCTGCCCTTTGGGGCGGGTATGGTGCTCCTCCACCCCACTGCCCATCTGGCGGGTAGGGGGGCCCCACCTCAAAACCCCCTTTCCCCCTTTGGCGGGTAGGGTGGCACCCCCAGCACCCCCAAACCCCCCCGCGCCATTGGCGGGATGGGGCACCCCCCCACCAGCTCCCCCCTCAAACAGTTAAAAGCTCCCTCCACTGCCCCATCTGGGGGTAGGGGCACCTCCGCCCCAGCTGCGCCATCGGGCGGGTATGGGCCCCCCAGCACCCTGCCCCACCGGGGTTATGGGGCTCCAGCCCCAGCTGCCCATCCGGGTAGGGGCCCCCGCCCACTGCCCTCGGCGGGTTGGGCCCTCCACACCAGCTGCCCATCTGGCGGGTTGGGGCACCCCCCCCCATCCCCATTGGGGGTATGGGCACCTCCGGCCCACTGCCCCATCTGGGGGGTAGGGGCACCTCCAGCACCACTCCCCATCGGGGGTATGGGGCACCCGGACCGTGCCCATCGGCGGGTAGGGGGCACCTCCGGCACCAGCTGCCCCATCCTTTAAAAAATCCTCTCCGCTGCTCCCTCGGGCGGTATGGGCCCCCCAGCAGCCCTCAAATGTATAACCCCGCACCGGCTGCCCTTTTCCGGCGGCATGGAGCCCCTCCAGCGCCAGCTCCAGCCCCCATCTGATACTATGGAACCCCCTTCCCCCCTTTCCCTCAGGTTTTTTTGGCAATGATTTAAATTTTCCCCATCTTTGCGATTTGTTTGCTGATGCCCAAAGGGGGTAAAAGTCCAAAAAAAAAACATTTAAATTTTCTTTTCAGACCCTAAGCATGTTTTTTTTTCATTTTGATTATGTTTTTCCACGTTTGGAGTTTTTTGTGGCTGCCCAAAAGTTTTTTTTTAAAAAATTTGAAATTCAGTGAATTGAATTACCTTATTACGGTGGTCAAACCTAACAAAAAGTTTTCCACAGCGACAGGAATGATAGAGAGGATGATTAACATGATTTTGTACAAAACAACTTTTCCGAACGTGATTTTTTTTCATATTTTCTTTTTTTTAAACCCCTTTTGGGTAAAATCATGGTTTAACATAAATCAAAATTACAAAACTTTCCTTCCCCCCCACTGTCGGGTATATTGGGTTTTTTCAGTAACGGAGCATCACTATGTCAATTTTTTACCTGTATGCTTCTTTTCAACTTTTTGTCGTTAAACCCCGTGATAAGGACAGGCAGGCAGAAAAATTATACAGGGGTACTACATTCGGTTTAGCTTTTGGATAAGTATGTAAATTTATTTAACTAATACAACTGCTTCTTACAAATTTTAAAAATCAACAGAATGATCTTTTGAAAAATGGATTCAACATTTTATCAGCTATAAATAGATGTTCTTTTCCTCCACAAACTAATTAAAGATTTTTGTCTTTTATGGATTCCTCTTTCCCCTGGCGTTTCGTGCCCAAAATAATATGCAGGTTTTTGGGAAAATGTTTTTCCTAAGAAATTTTTGGGTTAATTGATTCTTTGATAATATAACCTTGTTTTATTTGGCAATAATTCCCTGTTCGACGGGTGTTTTCATTTTATTTTGGATATTTCCCCATTGTTTTTTTCTTATTTCAGCAGAAAAAAAACCTAGTTCCTTTCCTTTTGGTATTTTCTGTTTTCTGTTTTTACTGTAAAGTAAAGTTTCTTTTTTGAATTTAGACTGCCTCAGTAACTGTTATCATCGCATTAGAGTTGTAATATTTCCTGTCTGGTTATGTAGTTACAGTTGTTCTTTAATAAAAAATATATATTATAAAGGTTTTTTGTGTCCTATTTTGTTGAAAAAAGTCTAAGGCCTTAATTAAAAAGTAAAAATGTAAATTATGATATTTTTGTTGGGTTTCACTCCCGGGGGTTGGTACCCTCCACAAACATTAAAATTTTTTTAATTAGAAACTGGTGTTTTCCATTCGAAAGGGGATTTCCCTAGAAAAGGCTTTTTTTTTGGGGAAAATAATCAAAATTGGCTGTAAAAAATAATACAGTGCCCCCTTGCAAAATAAAGTTTGGTGGAAATTTTAAAAAATTTGGGTATAGAGGGCCCCAAAAGAGTTTAAATAGCTATACATCCTTTACATTTATTTCTAGAAAATAAATTGAGCTTGGGATGTGAGCTGTGTTTTAAAGGGTGTAGATGCTGTAATGTGAGAACACCCACCCCAAATCTAATGGTTTTTTTTTCGATTATTTCCAAATAGTTTGAAAGACTTTACAAATCTACGGGTTTCCCATTCCCCTGGCCATTCTTTTAAATTTTTTGAGAAAAGTAAAAAATCCTCATCGGCAATCCCTTTTTCAAAGAAGGAGATTTCGTCCATTATTTTGAAAAGATCAAAAAGTTTACCTTTGCCTTTTGTAGTTTTAAATGCCCCACAAAGTCAATCCCCCTTTTTTTAAAACGCGGGGAAAAATATAAAGGCTCCCCAGATCTAGTTCTTCATTTTTTACATCTTACATCACCATACCAAAATATAATATAAAAACCCCCAAAAAAATTTTATATATATATATTTATATATTTTTAAACACACAAAAAAATATTATATATAATTTAAAAATATTATTGTGGTGACCACCTCGCGAGAGCTCCGCGCCCTGGTAGAGGCCTTTCTTTGGGGCCCCCGCCAATCACTGGGAGCTCTTTGGGCCTACAGTGTTCAAATGCGGCTTAAACACCCATCGCGATGGTACACACTGGCGGGCCGAAAGCTCCACGGTGATTGGCGGGGTCAGTCCCAAAAGTCAAGAGGCTCTACCAAGCACCCCCCTCCCGTTGATCTCGACTTCACCCCCCACACCCGCCAACCCGTGGGACTCACACCCCAAAAGGCATGGCTGGGTGTTGGTGGTAAGTCGGAGATCAACGGGGGGGGTCGGGAGGTCCCCAGTCGGGTTTTAAGGGCTGGGCAGCCCTTTGGTGGGGGTGTGTTGTTGCTTGCTAAGGATCGGGGGAAAGTGATCTCGTTTTTTTTGTTTGAGATTTTCGAAGTTCTAGTTGCTGGGCCTTTCACTTAGGCCCGGGTGATTCTTTCGGGCTTGTGGGTAATTTCCCTAGCGCTGTGTAAGCGCGCAGGGGAAAGAGGGAGCCCCCTGTCCAATCATGGCGTGGGCCTGAGGACCAACTGGGAAAAAATACGCGAACTCTAGGTTTCGGGGTCGTGTATTTTGTTTAAAAAATGCAAAATTTTTTCCGAAAGAATTATAGAAGGGACATATATTTTCCCAATTTTCTTAAATACAAAGTTTTGGAGTGCATAACATGATGCATACATAGCTCCTTGGCGGGTATGGGGGTCCTCCAGCACCCGTGCTCCCTCTGGAGGGGAGGAGGCCCCCAAAACCCGGGCCCCATCAAAAGTTATAAGCTCCGCCCAGGGCTCCTCTGGCGGGAGGGGCACCTCCGGGAACAGTGCCCCCATCTGGCGGGGATGGGGGGACCCCGGCACCAGCTGCGCCATCTGGGGGTATGGGGCACCTCCGGCACCCGCCCCATCTGGCGGGTATGGGGCACCCCCGGCACCAGCTGCCCCCTGGTGGGTATGGGGCACCCCCAGACCACTGCGCCCTTGGCGGGTTGGGCACCCCAGCCCACTGCGCCTCTGGGGGTAGGGGCACCCCACACCCCGCTGAACCATAAACAGTTTTGAATCCTGCTCCGTGCCCCATTGGGGGATATGGGGCCCCCTTCCCGCAAACCAGCTGAGAAGATCAAACCTTACCCTTTTCCTACAATCCTCTTTTTGAAGCTGGGGAAAGATATAATGGGCCCCCCAGATCTAGTTCTACATCTTTTAAAAAAAAAATCCCCCCCCCCCCACACACCAAAAACCCCACAAAAAGCCCAAAAAAAAAACACAAAAAAAAAAAACCCCCCCAGCCCCAAAAAAACACAAAAAAAAAAACCCAAAAAAAAAAAACCAAAAACAAACCCCCCCCCCCCAACCCCCCCCAAAAACACCCCCAACCCCAAAAAAATAAAGGGGGGGCCAAAAATTACCCATATTTTCAATTT
>NW_023650979.1:21897-31976 GCF_015228065.2 Penaeus monodon | reverse complement strand
ATAATTATGTAATCAGTATTTTAATTAATATCGTATTATTGTAATATTACTGTTATATAACTTCATTTTTACAATTATTACTCACAAGTAAAAAATAAAAATAATAATAATAAACAATCAAACAAAATTAATAACAAATTATAACACTTAATATTATTATAATTATACTTATTTATATTATTATGCTAATTTCAGTACAATATATTTTGGCAATATTACTAATAATATAAGTAATAATAATAATTAATAATTAATAATAATAATAATAAATTAATGGAAAATAATAATAATAGTAATCATAATAATAATAATTAATAATAATAATAAATAATAAAATAACAATAATAGTAAATAATAATAATAATAATAATAATAATAATAATGAAATTAATAATGATAAGTAATACTATTAAAATCATAAAATTTTATCTCAAATTAAACTTCAGTTCTCACTTTTATTATCTTTATTTCATGATTAATAGAATTCCGGTAAGTATTATTATATTACCCTAATAATTTCCAGAATTATCAAATGAGTGCGAAAAAACGTCATTTGGAGTTATCTCCAAAAGGCTATATTTCCCCTAGATTTGACGCTTTTTCGACTTTCGGATTTTTTTCTTTATCGTTTTTATTATATATGGACACAATCCGTTATTATCATCATTATTTATTGATGATTATCATCATTATTATCGTCTCATCATCATTATAATCACTATCATCATTATTGCAATCATTATCCCTATTTTATGCAATTTATTGTAGTTATAATATATATTTTACATCTATACTAATAACAAATTACAATAATAATAGTAATTAACAATAATAATAACAATAAAAAACGTTTTTATAATAATGATTTATATCATTATAATTTAAATAATATCGTCATTACTGTAATTATTAGTTATAATAACTATTTTTACAATTATACTACCAGTAAAAATACATAATAGTGATAATACTAATAACAATAATAAATTAATAACCAATCATAACCATTAGATTATTATAATTGAATTATATATTAATATGCTAATATTACAGTATAATAGATTTTTTGGCAATATAATACTAATAATTAAGTAATAATAATAATAATAATAATAATAATAAATAATAATAATAATAAATAATAATAATGATAATTATAATAATAAGAATAATAATGATAATAATGAATAATAATAATGATAATAGAAATTGAATATCAATATATCATTAAATGTTATCCAAATTCCCTTTATTCTCACTTTTATCATCATTCATTGTCATGATTAAATAGTATTCTGAGTAATGATTATCATTATTAAACCTAATAATTGCCAGAATCATAAAATTAATGGAAAAAACGTCATTTTGGAGTTGCTCTCAAAAGGCTTATATTTCGCAGATTTTGCTGCTTTTTTTACTTTTGGGATTTTTTTTCTTTTACTTTTTTTATATATATGGAAAATTCCTGTTATTATCATCATATTATCATGTTATCATCATTATTATCGTATCATCATCATTATCATCATTATCATCATTCGTTATCATCATTATTTCAATTATTATCATTCATATTGCAATTTTTATCCCTTATTTATTACAAATTATTGCAGGTATAAATATGTTTTTACAATCTATTACTATAACAACTACAATAATAATAGTAATAACAATAATAATAACAATATAACGGTTTTACACTAATTATTTGTATCATTAGTTAATTAATATCATTATTACTGTAATTACTACTGTTATAATAATTCTTTTTACAATTATCTACCAGTAAAAATAATAATAATGATCCTATAATAAACATATATATTAAACACATTATAACAATTAGTATTATTATCATTATACTTATTATTAGCCCCACCCCTTATTATTATTATTCCTTTTATATACAGTCCAATATATTTTTTGGCAATATTACTAATAATTAAGGAAATAATAATGATAATAATAATAATAATAATAATAATAATAATAATAACATTAATAATAATAATAATGATAATAATAATAATAATAATAATAATAAGCAGAAGAAGAAGAATAATAATAATGTAAGGAGCAAGATAGAGGTACATTACATAGATAGATATAGATATATATAGAGATAGAGTAGAGAGATTATAGATATATAGTAGAGTAGATATAGATATCTATAGATAAGATAGAGATAGATAGATGTTAGAGATGGAGAGACGAGAGATAGAGAGTAGTATATCTAGAGAGATAGATAGATAATATTATATAGTTTATATATATATAAAATAATATATGATATATATATAGAGATATCTTGACTCAGTAAGTAGATATATACATACAGACACAAACACACATACACACACAAATATATGTCTATTATATCTATCGATCGATCAGCTATCACTCTATATATACTTTCTATATATAGTAGATAGTACACACATATAGAGATATATAGATAGACAGAGATATATACAGACAGAGAGACATAGAGACATGAGTATATACACACAACTATAGTAGATTTACAATAAAAACAAACTTAGATATATATTAAGATAATATATATATATATATATATATATTATTAATATATATAGTATATCATGATTAGGTATATATTATATATAATATATATATTACAATAATATAATATATATAGAGATATATAGATAGATAGATAGATAGAGAAAGATCTGTAGACAATTTTATAGGGGGAAAATAATAAAAAAAAAAAAGGAAGTTTAAAAGTGTTTATTTATATATATATTATATATGATATATATATAAATAATGATATATATAGTTGTAAAGATAAGTATATAAGAGATATAGATAGAGATATAATATATATATATCTATATATATATATATTACATAGTTACAAATATATATATATATATATATATATAATATAATATACTATACTATATTATACTATACATTTAATACATACATATATTATACATTATCTACATATATACATATATATAGATATATATATATATATATAGATAATATATATATATATAATATATATATATATATTATATATATATATATAAATATAATTATCACGATTATCATCAATTATCGGTTATCATCACATATCAGCATTATCACCATTATCATCACCGTATCATCATTGTTTCAATTATTATTCATCATATTGCAATTACTATCATTATTATTGCAATTATTACAGTTATAATATATGTTTTTACATCTATACTAATAACAACTACAATAATAATAGTAATAACAATAATAATAACAATAATAACGTTTTTATAATAATTATTTATATCATTATTTTAATTAATATCATTAGTACTGTAATTATTACTGTTATAATAATTATTTTTACAATTATGCTACCAGTAAAAGTAATAATAATGATAATAATAATAATAATAATAATAATAATAATAATAATAATAATGATAATATATATTTACATACATACATATATATATATATATATATATATATATATATATATATATATATATATATATATATATATATATATATATATATATATATATATATATATATATATATATATAAATATATATATATATTTTTAAATATATATATATAAAAAAATGTGTGTGTGTGGTGTGTGGTGTGTGGGTGTGGTGTGTGGTGTGTGGGTTTTTGGTGGTGTGTTGTTGTGTGTGTGGTGTCTGTTGTGTGGTCTATGTGTGTGTGTTTTTTATGTATATAATATATATATTAATTATATATATATATATATATTAATATATTATTAATATAAAATTATTATGTGTGTGGGGTGTTTTTTTGTGTGTATATATTGTGTGTATATATATATAATATATATTATTATATTAAATAAATAATATATATTATATATATATATATATATATTAAATATATATTTTATATATATATATAATAATATATTAATATTATGTATTAGTAATACATATATGTTTTTAATTATATATTATATTTTATTTAATATATATATATATTTATATAGTAAATAATTATATTATAATTTTTATATTTTAATAATATAAAATATAAAAATATTATAATATATAAAATAATGTATATATACATATATATCATAATGTTCATATTTTTATATATATATATATAATATATATATGATAACATATTATATTATATTATATATATATATATATATTTAATCCATATATATATATATTTTTAATATATATTATATATAAAATATATAGATAGATAGATAATAATAGATAGATAATATATAGATACACAACACCAAACTTATATATATATATATAATTATATATTTTATAATAATATATGTATAAATATATATATATATATTCATATATATTATATATATTATATTATATGTATATATATGTATATATATTATCTAAAATTGTATATATATTTATATATATTATTTTATATATGTATATATATTATATATATATTTATTATATTTTTATTTTAAATTTTATAATTTTTATAAATTATATATTATAATATATATATCTTAATTTTAAAATATATATATATTTTATATATATATATTATATATTTCATATATATCTTCTATCTATCTATTCTATATATTATATCTATCACTTTTTTTATTATATTATAATATATTTATTATTTCTGTTATTTGTCTATATTTTTAAATATTTTATATTTCTATTTTATATATATATATATTTTATATATATTATCTTATTTATATTTTTAATTTATATATATTATTATGTTACATATAGATCTATATATATATTTCTATATATTATATATATTATTACATATATATATCTATTATATTATTATATCATATATTATTTATATTATCTACCTGTATATATATATGTTTATCTATATGTTATTTCTTATTATATATTATATTATTTATTTATATGTCCTTATATTTATTTCTCATCTTATTCACATCTATCTATATAATATATTCTATTTTCTTTATATTTTGCATATATTGTTATTTATGTCTTATTCTATCTGTTTATTTATTTTTATATATTTATATTATATTATCTCAAATCATTATTTAAATCTCATTTTTAATCTCTCTCTCTCTTATCTCTCTTATATATATCTTCTTTATTCACATATTTTAATATTGTTTCTATATTTATCTTTGTTTCTATATTTCTTATCTATATCTATATTTCTCTATATTAGTAGTTTAATAGATGATGATAGATGATTATAATATCTTCATATCTTCATATATATATTATATTTATTATATTTCATATATATATTATATATTATATATATATATTAATATATATTATATATATATATATAATATATATATATATATATAAAATTATATATATTTTGCTATTTTACATTTTAATTACATATATATTCATATATATACATATATATACATATTATACTATATATCCCTATATTACACATATATTAAATGCATATATTACGTAATATACATAATATATATAAATTTATATAAATATCTAAAAATACATAATATATATATTAATATATATATATATATATATATATATTATATTATATGTATATATATACATATTTTACATATATATATACTTACATATACCTATATATACCTATATATAATATGTAATACATATTTATACACATATATATAAATGCATATATGTCATATACATACATAATATATATAAAATATATGTACTTTATATTATATATATATATATATCTATATATATATTATATATATTTTAATATATATTTTGTATATATATTTTATATCTTATAAATGTATTTTAATAATATGAAATATGTATATATATATGTAATATTATATATGTGTATATCATATTTTACATATATCATATGTATATATATTATATATATATATATATATATAATATTTATAGATATATGATATATATATATATTTATAATGTATATTTTATATATATGTAAATATATGAATATGTATATATTATGAATATGTATATATTGTATGTGCCAAAACCTAAACCAACTAACCCACCTAACTCAAGCCAAACCCTATACTAATCTAAACTACCCAAACCAAACCCGAATCAAAAACCGAAACCTAACCAAACCTTGCTAACCTAACCAAACCTAACTAAACCAAAACCCAAACCTAACCCAAAGTAACCCAAACATAACCCAAACCCAACTAAACCAAAACTAAACTTAACCCAAACCTAACCTAAACCTAACTTAAACCTAACCCAAACCTAACCCAAACCTAACCTAAACCAAACCCAAACCAAACTCAAATTTAAAACCAAAAACTAACTCAAACTTAACCCAAACCCTAACATAAACCTAACTTACAAAACCCAAAACAACCTAAATCTAACTGAAATCTAACGCAAACCTAACCGAAACCTAAACCACAAACCTACCCTAAATCTATCCCAAACTAACCCAAACCTAACCCGAACCTACACCAAACCTAACCCAAACCTAACCTAACTAAACCAAACCTAACCAAACCTATCCAAACCTAACTCAAACCAAACCAAACTAACCTAAACTAACTAAACCTAAACCAATCTAACCAACCAAAACCCCACCTAACCCAACATAACCAAAATCTAACCCAAACCAAACCCAAAAACCTAACCTAAAACCTAACCTAAACCTAACCCAATCCTAACCTAAACCTAACCCAAACCTAACCTAAACCTAACCTAACTAACCAAACCAAGCTAAATCTTACCTATACCAAACCCAAACCTAACCCATCCTAACGAAAACCAAAACCTAATCCTAACCGAAACTAACCCTACCTACTAAAACCCTAACCAAAAACCAAACCCAAACGTAAACAAAACGTAACCCAAACCCTTAACCCAAAACCAGGCCAAACCAAACCCAAACCTAACCCAAACCAAACCTAAACCTAACCATAACCAAAAACCCCAAACCTAACCTAACCCTAACCCAAACCTAACCTAAACCTAAACCCAAAACTAACCAAAACCCTAACCGAAACCTAAACCTAAACCTAACCCAAACCTAAACCAAACCTAACCTAAGCCTAATTCAAATCTAACCCAAACCTAACCCAAATGTAACCCTAATCTTACCCAAACCTAACCTAAACCTAACCCCCAAACCAACCAAACCAAACCAACCTTTAAAACCTAACCAAAACCCTTTAACCAAACCTAAGCCAAACCTAAACCCAAACCTAACCTAAACCTAACCTAAACCTAACCTAAACCTATCTTAAACAATCCTAAAACCTATCCTAAACCAATCCTAAATAATCCAAAAACCTCACCGTAACAAAGCAGAAACCTAAATATAAGGAATCCTTGCTTTTTGCAAACGTAACGTAACCTAATATATATTAATCTATTAGTGTGGTTGTGTGTGTGTGGTGTGTTGTGTGTGTGTGTGGTGTGAGTTTGTGTGTGGTGTGTGTTCTGTGTATATCAAACATATATGTATATAACGGGCTCGATATGTATTTATATAATGTTATACTTATATATATATATATATATATAATATATTACACAACACACCCCTAATAAAATATATAAAATAGATAGATAGATAGATAGATAGATAATAGATAGATATATGTGTATATATAATATTTTATATATAATACATATATTATATTAATATATTCCTGTTTGTGAAAATATTCCGTATATATATGTAAAATATATATAAAAAGTATATATATATATATATATATAACTATATATATATATAATATATAAAATATATTACACAACATATATACACAACACACACACCACACACACATATATATATAATTATATAATATATAATATAAAATATATATATATAATGGTGTGGTGTGTGGTGTGTGTGTGTAAAATAGTAGTGTATATATATATATATAATATATATAATATATAATATAATATAATATTATATACATATAAAATATATATATACATATAATACATTTTCTCCCAAACGATATATATAATATATATATATATGTATATATATATTTTATAATATATATACACAAAATATCTATCTCTCTATCTATCTATCTATCTCTCTATCTATCTATATATAAATATTTTATGTGTTGTGGTGTATAAATAATATATATATAATTTTATATAAAGTATACAAAATAATATACTATACTATTAGCCCGTATATACATATATTGTAGATATCACAGACACACACACCACCACAAACTCACACACACACACACAACACACACACACACACACACACACACTCACATATATATATATATATTAGGTTACGTTACTTTTGCAAAAAGCAAGGATCCCTTATATTTAGGTTTCTGCTAGGTTACGGTGAGGTTGGGATATATTTAGGATTGGTTTAGGATATGTTTAGGATATGTTTAAGATAGTTTAGGTTAGGTTTAGGAAAGGTTTAGGTTAGGTGTAGGTTAGGTTTTAGGTTAGGTTTTAAGGATGGGTTTTATTTTAAAGGTATTTAGTTTTTGTTAAGGATAGGTTTAGGTTGGTTTAGGTTTTGGTTTAGTTTAGGTTTGGTTTTAGGTTTTGGTTAGGTTTGGGTTAGTTTGGGTTAGATTTGGTTAAAGGTTTAGGTTTTAGTTTTGTTGGCCTGGGTTAGTTTGGGTTTTAGGTTTGGTAGATTAGGGTTAATTTGGGTTAGGTTTGGGTTAGATTTGAATTAGCTTAGGTTTAGTTTTGGTTTAGGTTTGGGTTAGGTTTTCTTAGGTATAGGTTAGGTTTGGTTTGTATACGTTACGTTTGGTTGGGGGTTTTGTGTTAGGTTTGGGGTGGGTTTGGGTTACGTTTCGGCTACGCTTGGATTAGGTTTAGGTTAGGTTTGGGTTAGTTTTGGGTTACGTTTGGGTTAGGTTTGGGTTAGGTTTAGGTTAGGTTTGGGTTAGGTTTGTGTAAGGTTTGGGTTAGGTTTTTGGTTAGGTTTAGGTTTGGGTTTGGGTTGGGTTTTTATGGTTAGGTTTAGGTTGGTTTGAGTTGGGTTTTTCGGTTAGGTTTAGGTTAGGTTTGGGTTAGGTTTGGGTTTGGGTTTGGTTTCTGGTTTGTGTTAAGTTTGGGTTACGTTTTGTTAGTTTGGGTTAGGTTTTGGGTTGGGTTTGAGTTAGGTATGGGTTATGTTTCGGTTAGTTTTTAGGTTTGGGTTTTTACGTTAGGATTGGGTTGGGTTTTGGGGTTTTGGGGTATAGGTAAATTTAGGTTTGGGTTTTGGGGTTTTAGGTTTTAGGTTAGGTTTAGGTTATTTTTTGGGTTTTAGGTTTTGGTTAGGTTTTGGGGTTAGGTTTGTTTTAGGTTTAGTTTTAGGTTAGGTTTAGGTTAGGTTTGGGTTAGGTTTAGGGGGGGTTTTTAGGTTAGGTTTGGTTTAGGTTTTGGTTTGGTTTAGGTTAGGTTTGGGTTAGGTTTGGGCTAGGTTCGGGTTGGGTTTTTGGGTTAGGTTTGGGATAGATTTAGGTAGGTTTGTGGTGGGTTTTTCGGTTAGGTTTGCGTTAGATTTCGTTAGATTTTAGGTTAGTTTTTGGGTTAGTTTAAGGTTAGGTTTATGTTAGGTTTGGGTTAAAGGTTGGGTTAGGTTTGGGTTATGTTTGGATTAGGTTTAGGTTTAGGTTTGGTTTGGTTTGGGTTACGTTTGGGTTGGGTTTTTGGGTTAGGTTTAGGTTAGGTTTTGGGTTTAGGTTTAGGCGGGTTTTTGGGTTAGGTTTGGGTTAGTTCGGGTTTTGGGTTTTTGGGTGAGTTTAGATTGGTTAGGTTAGCTTGGTTGGGTTTTTTGGGTTGGTTGGTTTAGGTTTAGGCAATATAAAATTAAATTCATACATTATAATATTCTATATTTACTATATATACATATACATTATAAATATTATATAAAATATATAAAAATTATATAGTATATATTATATAATATATATATATATATACTATGCTATAGGGTACATATGCATTACACATTATACAATACTTATATATACATATACATATATTAAATATTTTAAATTAGTTATAATTATATTACATATTATATATATAAAATTTTATATTATATATATATATTATAATTATTATATAAGTAATTTATGT
>NW_023650979.1:5000-15000 GCF_015228065.2 Penaeus monodon | reverse complement strand
TACTATAAAAATATAAAATTTATATATTTTAATATAATATATATATTTAAATTTTTATAAAATATATATATGAAATAATATATTATTTAATAATACTAATAAAATAAAATAATAAAATATTAATTTTTTATATATAAAATTATATATATAGAAAATATTAAAATTATATATTTTTTTATATAAAATATATTATATATAATATATATAATTATTTTTATATTTTAAATATATAAAAAAAGTAAAACATTTTTTTAATATATCCCATAATTATATATATATAAAATTATATATATATATATATTTTATAAATATATTATAAATTACATAAAATTTTTTACCAAAACATAAAAAATATAATATGGGATATATATATTTTATAAAATATATTTTAATTTTATTTTATATATATATATAATAAATAAAAAAAAAAAAAAAAAAAACACCCAAAAACACCCCAAAACAACACCCCTTTTAAAATATTTTATTATAAAACTATAAAATTATATATATATATTATATATTAATAATATATATTTTTAAAATATATAAAATAATATATATATAAAATAATAATAATTATTTTATATATATATATATATATATATAAAAATACACACAAAATTGAAAAAAAGAAAAAAAACCCCAAAAAAAAAAAAATTTATATATTATATATATATAAATATATATAATTTAAAATCTATTATAAAATATATATATATTTATATATATATAAAATTATATAAATTATATATTATCTATAAAAAAATAAAATTTAATATTATATTTATATATAAAATATATAAAAATATTTATAAAATTTTTAAAGATATTTATATATATATATATTATAAAATATAAAAATATATATAAAAATAAAATATATAATAATATAATAATAATAAAAATAATAATAAAAATAATAGAAAAGCTAATATTTTTGTTTTTTTAAAATTATATAATCAAAAAAATATATATTTATAATATTATAAAATATATAAATATATATATATATAAAATAATTTATATATGTTTATATATGTATTATTAAATAATTTATATATATTATTATTATTATTAGTTTTAAAATTATTTTTAAAAATTAAAATTAAAAATTTAAAAATTTAAAAATTATATTTTTTTTATTTATTATTAAAAAATATTTTAAATATTAAAATTAAAAGAAAAATAATAATAATAAGTAAAAATTATAATAATATAATGTTTTTTAATAATTTATATTTTTATTTTATTATTTTTCCTTATTCTTTTACTTAACCTTAATTTTTTAAAAAATTTATTATTTTTTAAAAAAAATTTTTTTAAAACGTACTAAAGGAATATTAATCAAATAAAAAAATAAATAATTTTTTTAAAACTTTTATTTTTTATTATTTTTAAATTATTTTTCTTTTTTTTAATTTTATTAAGATTTTGAAAAACATAATTTTATAACGTAATAATTCAAAAATAATGATAAAAATTTAAAATAAGTATAAAAAATTTAAAAAAAATTTAAAAAGGTTTTGTTTTTAATTTTTTATAATTATTGAAAATTGTTATTGATAAGTAAAAATTATTTTATCAAAAATAATTAATAAAAATATAAAATTAAAATTTTAAAATAAAAAAATAAAAATTATAAAAATAAAAATATAAAATATAAAAATAAAACATAAAAATATAAAATTTAAAATTATATATTTTTAATAAAAAATATTATATATATATATATTATAATAATAAAAAAATTTTAAAATAAATATAATATATATATATATATATATATATATATATATATTATTATATATAATGGTTTTAAAAGTAAAAAAATTAAATAACATTTATTATATAAAATATATATATTATATTAAGTTATATATATTTTATTTTATATATAATATTAAAATATTTTATTATAAAATGTATTTTTTTGTATATATAAATAAATTTTATTTTTAAACATAAATTATATATACGTTAAATATGTATATAAAATATATATTTTTTATTGAAAATATTATAAATATTATATATTTATATTTCTAATATTTTTTTCTACTTATATTTTTAAAATTTTTATTTTATACTCTATTTTTTTTTTATTTATTATTTTAAATATTTATTCTTTTTTTATATATTATTTATTTAAATATTTTCCCTTTTTATTTTATATCTTTTCCTATATTTAAAATCTTTATATCAGACTATCTACTATCAATCTTCTTATTTAATTGTTTACTATTAATTATATATTTAATTATATTAATTATTATATTATTACCTTTTTTTTAAAATTTTGTTTATATATATTTTATATTTTATTACTTTTTTATTTTTTTTTTTTTTGTGTTATTCTTTGTGTGGTTTTTGTTTATGTTATTTTTGATTTATTTGTATTTTTCTTTTTATTTTTTCTTTTTTATATTAGTTGTGTAGGATAGTGTAGTCTTTTTTTTTGTTTTGTTTTTTGTGTTTTTTTTTTTGTTTTTTTTATTTATTTTTTTTTTTTTTTTTTTTTTTTTTTATAAAAAAAAAAAAAAAAAAGAAAAAAAAAAAAAAAGTTTTTGGGTTTTTTTTCCCCCTTTTTTTATATTTTTAATTTTTTTCTTTTATTTTTGTATTTTTTTTTGGTTTTTTTTTTTTTTCTTTTTTTTTAAATTTTTTGTTTTTTTTTGTTATTTTTCCCCCCTTTTTTTATTTTTGGTTTTTTTTTTTTGGGGTAGGTTTTTTTTCCCCTTTTTTTTTTATGTTATTTTTTTTTATTTTTTATTTTTATTGGGGTTATTTTTTTGGGTTTTTTTTATATTTCTTTATTTTCTTTTTTTTTTCTTTTTCCTTTTTTGTTTTTCCCCCCCTTATTTCCCTGTTTAAAGGTTTTTTGGTTTACTTTTCCTAATGTGTTTTTGTTTTTTTTTCTTTTTATTTTTTCCTTTTATTTTTTTTTTCCGGGTGCCCTTTGTAAAATTTTTTCCCAGTGTTTACAGAAATTTGTTTTTTTGGGCCCCCTTTTTTAAAAACGTTTTATTTATTATTATTTTTTAATTCCCATTATTTTGGTTTTTTATTTATAGTGTAAAAACATTTATTTCCCTGCAAAAAATTTGTAATAAAAAAGGTTAAAAATTTGCAATAAGGATGAAAAAATTGAAAAAATGATGAAAACCCGATGATGTAATGATGATAAGATAAAATGATAACGATAAATAAGGGAAGAAAATCTGATAATAATGTTTAAAATTAACGGGGAAATTTTGCCCCATAATAAATAAAAAAGTAAAAAAAAAAAAAACCCAAAAAGAAAAAAAAGCACCCAAAATTTTAAGCGAAATATACCCTTTTGAGAGCGGGACCCCAAAAATTCCTTTTTTTTTCCTTTAAATTTTTGGGGGTTTTGGGAATTTTTGGTTAAAAAATGAAATAATTACCAAATCTATTAATCATGAAAAAATGTTTATAAAAGTGAGAAAAAAGGGAATTTGGATAACTTTTAAATTTAAATATTGATATTTTTCTATTACCCTTTAAATTTTTATCATTAATCTTTATTATTTTTAAATTATTATTTTTATCATTTTTAAATTTATTTTTATTATTATTTTAAATTAATTATTATTTTTTATTTTAAATTTTTTAGAAATTTTTCCCAAAAAAAATTTAATTATAACTGTAATATTAGAAATTAATAATAATAATTATAATTTTTAAAAAATACTAAGGTTTTAAGGATAGTTTTATTAATATTATTTTTTGTTATTATTATCACTATTATTTTTTTTACGGGTAGTAAAAATTTAAAAAAAATTTAATTTTTATAAAAAAAATTCCCGTAATAACAAAATTTTAAATTTTTAAATAATGAAATAAAAAATTTTAATTTAAAAATTTTTTTATTTTTATTTTATTTTTTATTACTATTTTTATTGTTTTTGGGTTATTAGTATAGATGAAAAAATATATTTTTAAAAACTACAAAAATTGCAAAATAATGAAAATTTGGATTGAAAAGATGATAATAATGATAATGATGATAAAAAAGATAATAATGATAAATAACCCTCAAAACTAATGATAAAAAACGGGAAAAATTGGGGGGTCCATAATAAAAAAAAAGTTTAAAATAAAAAAAACCCAAAAAGTCAAAAAAACGCCCCAAAATTTTAGGGAAAATACCCTTTTTGGAGAGTGACTCCAAATGACTTTTTTTTTCCACTCATTTGATTTTTCTGGAAAATTTATTAGGGTTTAATAATAATAATTACCAGAATTCTATTAACCCTGACAATAAAGAAAATAAAAGTGGAATGAATTTAAATTTTTTTTTTGGGAATTTAAAAAAAAATTTTATGTTTAAATTAAATTTTAAATATTATCATTATTATTATCATTTTTATTATTTTTATTTTTTTATTTTATCATTACTATTTTTGTTTTATTTTTATTTTTAAATTATTATTATTATTTTTATTATTACTATTATTATTTTAAATTAAAAAATTATTATTATTATTATTATTTTTTATTATTTTATTTTATTCCCCCTTTTAATTATTAGAAATTTGCCAAAAAAAAATATTGTAACTGTAAAAATTAGAAATAAAATAAAAATAATTTATAATTTAAATAATTTTTAATTTTTATAAATTGTTTTTTAATTTTTTTATTGTTATTATTATTATTTATTTTTACTTGTAGTAAAAATTTTGTAAAATAATTATTATAACATTTAAAAATTTTACAATAAAAAACGTTTTTTTTAAATTAAAAAAAATTTAATAAAAAAAAAATTATTAAAAAAAAGTTATTTTTTGGGTTTTTTATTATTGTTATTACTTTTATTATAGTATTTTTTATTAGTAAAAGAGGGTTAAAAATATGTATTTATAACGCAAAATATCAATAATAATAATAAAAATTTGCAAAAATGTGAAAAATTTTGCAAAAAATGATGATAATGATGTTTGGATAATGATGATGATAACGAAAAATAATGATGAAAACACGATAAAATTTGAGAAATAATGGGAAATTTTTTTCCATATATAAAAAAAAAAGGAAAAAAGAAAAAAATATAAAAAGGTAAAAAGCGGCAAAATGGGGGAAAATATACCCTTTTGAGAAAAAGACCCCTGAAGGACGTTTTTTTCCATTCTTTGATGATTCTCAAAATTTTTAGGGTAATGTTAATTAATTAATTACGTTTCTATTAATCTTTGACAATAAGATAAAAAAAGTGAAATAAAAAAGAATTTGGATAATATTTTCTGTTTATTAATTTTTATTATTATTATCATTATTATTTTTAATTATAAAAATTTAATAATAATAATAAAAATAATAAAAAAAAATTATTATTTTTATTATATTTTTATTTTTAAATTATTATTTTTTATTATTATTTTTAAATTTTAACCCTTAGTATTTTTTCCAAAAAATATATCAAAAACGTAAAATGCAAAATAAAAAGGGATAATTATAATAATACAAATTTGGTTTAAACATTAAGGGTTAATATTATTATTGTTATTATTATCATTCATTATTTTTACGGGTAGTATAATTTAAAATATTTATTAAAATGTAAAAAATTTAAAATGTAATACCGTTTTTTAATTTAAATTTAAAATTTTAAATTATTATAAAAACTTAAATTATTGGTTTTTATTATTGTTGTTACTATTTTTAAATTGTATTTTGTTTTTATTATAGATTTAAAAAAATATTAAAACTGCAATAATTGAAATAAAAATGATAAAAATTGAAATAATAAATGTAAAAATTTGATTAAGGGTGATAAAGATGATGATAATGTTTGTAAAGGGAGATGATGATGATAATAATGTTTAAAAACCCCCCCGAAAAATAATGTTTATTTTTATGATAATAATGATGAAATAACAGGAATTTTTTTCCTTATGTAAAAAAAAAAAGTAAAAATCCGGGAAAAGCCCGGAAAAGCGGAAAAATCTAGCGAAATATAGCCTTATGAGAGTAGACTCCAAAAAGGGACTTTTTTTTTCTTTTTTTTGGATGTTTCCCGGAATTTTATTGAAAATAATGATAATAATTACCAAATTTTCTTTTAAAATCATGAAAATAATGATGAAAAAAGTGAAAATAACGAGAATTTGGTAACTTTATGATTTTTGAGGGAATGATGATGATGATAAAGGGATGTTTAGGGATGATGTGATGTTTGTGATGATGATTTGATGATGATTTTTATTATTTTACTATTTTTAATTTTTTTAAATTACTTTTTATTTTTTTATTATTATTTTTTTTTATTTTTTATATTATTATTACTTTTTAAATTAAATTAGTATTATCCCCCCAAAAAATATATTAAAAACTGAAATAATAGCAATAAAAATAATAATTATTAAATTATAATATCAATAATTGTTATAAAGGGTTATTATATTATTTTTGGTTTTTTATTACATTATTATTATTTTTTACTGGTATTTATAATTGAAAAAAATAATTTTAAAACCAGTAAAACTTACAGTAAAAACCGAAAATTGATTAAAATAAGGGAATAAAAATAATTTATTATAAAAACGTTATTTTTATTAGTATTATTGTTATTACAAATTATTTTTGTATTTGGGTTAATAGTTAGATGTAAAAATATTATTAAAACCCGCAATAATTGAAAACAATAATGAAAAAATTTTGCAAAAATGAAAAAAATTAATTGCAAAAATGTTTGATATGAGTGGAAAATGATGGTAATGTGATGATAAGGGAATGATAAGGATGATAATGAGATGAAAACTTTTAAAAAGGGATGATAATTGATAATAATGATGTAAAAACGGGGAATTGTTTCCATATATAAAAAAAAGGAAAAAGGGGAAAAAAACCCAAAAAGTCAAAAAAGGGGGCAAAATCTAGCAAAAATATACCCTTTTTCAGAAGTAATTAAAAAATGATTTTTTTTTTTTCCATTTTTTTGATGATTTGGGCCTGATTAAGGAAATAAGGGATAATAAATTTACCGATTCCATTAAAAATCACAATAATGATGAAAAAAAGTGAGAAAAAAAAGAGAATTTGGATAACATTTGATGATTATTAATTTTTCCTATTATCATTATTATTATCATTATTATCATTATTTTTATTATAGTATATTATTATTATTTATTTTTTTTATTTTTATTTTTTATTATTATTTTTGTAGTAGTAGAAAGTATAGTGTAGTAGTATTAGTTTTAACTTTTTATTATCATTACCCTTTATTATTTTTATTATTAATTTTAAATATATTATTTATTATTTTTAAATTATTATTATTATTATTATTTTATTTTTTAATTTGTTTTTTTATTATTACTTTAATTATTAGTATTTTTTTCCAAAAAAATTATAAAAAACTGTAATAATAAAAAATAATAATAAAAATAATTTATATCCCACACTTTATATATACTTAAAATACACACACACACAAGACACACACAAACACCCAAAACCCAAAACACACACAAAACCAACACATACACACACACACCCTTTTTATATATATATATATTTTAAAATTATTTTATATTATATTTTATATAGGGTATGTATATATATATATAAAATTAAATTTTATATATATATATATATATATTATTTTTAAAATTACATACACAATATGTGTAATAATGTATAAAATGTATTTTAAAAGGGTTATTAAATAATATATTATATATATATATTATATAATTTTATATTAATATATATATATATATGTATGTATATATGTATATATTATATATAAATTTTATTTTTATATAGATAGAAGATAGATAGATAGATAGATAGATAGATAGATAGATAGATAGATAAATAGATAGTTAGATAAAAAATAGATAGATAGATAGATATATTTTGGTGTGTGTGGGGTGTAGGGTATATATAAAATATATAGATATATATAATATATATATATATATATATTATAAAATATAAAATGTATGTATGTAAAATATTTTATCTTGTTACATATGAAATGATATATATAATATATTAAAAAATTTATTATATATATATATTTTTATTTTAAAACATTTTTTAATTAAAATTATACCATATATTATAAATATATTATATAATATATATTTTTATATATATGTATATTTTAAAAAAGGAGATTTTTAATATATAATATTATCTATATATATATATATATATATTACTTTTATTATACAAAATATACAAACTTATATATGTCTGTGTTTTGTGTGGGGTTTTTGTGGTGTGTGAAATTGAAATTGGGTTTTTTGTATATTATATATATATATATATTATAATATATATAAATATTAGGGGGTATATAATTTATTTTTTATATTTTTTTAATATATATATATATATTTATATATATATATTTTATAAAATATATATATATTTAATCATTCCTCATAAAGGGGAAAACCCCGGGACGGGGGCGCATGGCCGCATCCACCCTTGCTTCCAGCCACGGGACCATTGAGGCGAGTCTCCAGGCAAGGGCACACGGCCCATCTCTAATTTTCCTCGCGACAGGTTCGTCGACTCCAAACCCGATCTCCCAGGGCGTCCCACAGGTCTCCTCCACGCAGGGTTGTCTCGCAGA
The DNA here is from genome assembly GCF_015228065.2 of Penaeus monodon. Taxonomy (NCBI): domain Eukaryota; kingdom Metazoa; phylum Arthropoda; class Malacostraca; order Decapoda; family Penaeidae; genus Penaeus; species Penaeus monodon. Next base: position 6,392 of record NW_023650979.1, on the reverse strand, counting down.
CGGGCAACCTGGGGGGCGGGTTTTTCCACAGGGGGAAAAGAATAGGGGGGCCAAAATAGGGATTTGACGATCCAGATTAAAGCAAGTTTCCAGGGCCCAAAAGCCAGTCCACGGTGTAAAACGCCGGTTGGACACGCGGTCCCCGCAAAGCTGTACCCCCTGATCCAGGGGAAGGGACTTGTTTTCAAAAGGGATCAAAGGGGAACCCCCCAAAACACTTTGGGTAGCGTCCAGTTTCCCCTTCCAAAAGAGCCCAAAAAAAAGGGAGTATCAAGGCCCCCTTTAAGCACGCAGCTTGGTTCTTTTTGCATAGGTACCCCATCTCAAACCTCTTTTTGATCGAGTTTTATGGTCCCGTTTCCAGGCCCCTCCGTCTATGACTTTCCCGGTTGACAAAACCCAAAAATTTTGGACCCACGTACCAAGGTATGTAAAACCTTTTTGTAAACCCAAAATCCCTTTCCCCCGCAAGCATGGATCCCACCCGAAAGGGGTTTTCCCCTTTAAAAGGCCCCCCAAAATCCTGAAACTTGGGTTTTTGGTCCCCGGAGGGCGTCTAGGGCCCAGGGGTTCGCCCCCATTGCTAAATGCATCAAAAGCCTCCACAAGTGACTCCAAGGACCAGAAGGATGGCAACACTTGGCCCAAAGTCGGTCAGGAAAACCTTTTTATTTTCCTAGTGTTCTCCACACGACTTTGGGTTTTAGCTCTTTCCCCCTTATCCAGTCCCTACAAAAAGGGTTTAAAAAATGTTTTGTGCAAGGCCCCCGCCTTCCCTCCCCCTGAATTAAAAAGGGAAGAAGTTCGACATACCCCCACCCCTTTTCGACCCTTTGGTACCAGTATGGAGGTTGCTTTTAGGCCCCCTAATCTGTGCGGAATTCCCCCAGCCCCAGGGTCTCCCATATAGGGATATAAAAGTAAAAAAAAAAAAAAAAAAAAAAATAAAAATATATATAATTTTTTAAAATGTGTGTGTGTGTGTGTGGGGTGTGTGTGTGTGTGTCTGTGGTGTTTGTTGTGTGTCTGGTGTGTGAAAATATATAATTCATCCCTTTAAAAGTAATAATTTATATATATATATACATACATAAACGTAAAACACCCACACACACACACACAAAACACACACGCAAACACACACACACACCCCACACATTAAATATATATAATAATATATTAAATTTTATAATATATCATATATGATATATGTTTTGTATTAAATATATTATATGTAAAAATTATAATATAATTTTTATATATATATATAATACCCTATATATATATAAAAGGTGTGTGGGGTGTGTGGGTGTGTGTATGTATGTATATATATGTATACATATTTTATATGTAAAATATATAATATATATATATATTATAATTTTATATATA
>NW_023650975.1:0-5791 GCF_015228065.2 Penaeus monodon | reverse complement strand
TTTTGGCTTTGGGTTGTGGGGTGTGTGTGTGTGTGTGTGATGTGTGTGGGGTTGTGTTTTGGTGTGGATGTGTGTGGGGTGTGTGGTTTTTTTATATATATTATATAATATATATATAATATATATATATAATATCTAATCTGTATTTATATCTATATCTATTTATATCTAATCATATTCATTATCTATCTATAATATAATATATTTATATATTATAATATTAGATAGATAAATACATATTATATATTATGTGTGTGTGTGTGTGTGTGTGTGTGTACATTATAGTAGATATATATGTATATAGTGCATGTAAATTGTATATATACAAATAATATAATAAATATTTATATATATAAATATAAAATAAAAATAAATAATATATTTTTATATATAATATAAAATTATATATATATTATTATATATATGTGTTGTGTGGTGTGTGTGTGTGTGTGTGTGTGTGTGTGTGTGTGTGTGCATATATACATGTGTGGGGTGTGTGTGGCATATATACATGTGTGTATGCGTGTATGTACAGTGTATATATGTAAGTGTATGCATATATAGTATGTGTGATATATGTGTGGTGTGTAGTATGTATGTATGAAATGTATGTTTTGATGTATGTATGTATCTATCTATCTTTTTATATATATATATATATATATATATATATATGCACAATATTATATATATAATATATATATTAAAATATTATATATATAAAATTAATATAAATATATATATATATGCATATATATATATATATATATATATTATATAATATTATATATAATTACATATATAACATATATATATATATATATATATATATATATATATAAATATATATATATATTATTATATAATATAATATATATATATAAACGCAAGTACATAGCATGTTAATTAAGCCTGAAATGTTCCTAATATTTTATGTAATGTGTAATCTATATATTTCTCCATAAGAATACGTGAAGCTCCCTGAGAATTGGAACACATTGCGTGGGTCACGAGGCATTGGTACATTTCTCATGAAAAACTTCACACGTTAATTTTGGGTGGATATAAGTCAGATAATGGTATGGGGGCAAAATCAAAACCTCACACCTCCATTGACGGGTGGAATTGGGCCCCTATCGCTATTTCCATCGTCTAAATGACATACACATCTCATATACACGAAAAAATATCAAAAGGACATAATCTGCCCTTTCAATACTTTATTAACCATGTATACAACATACATAAACACACACACACGCACACACATACATACATACCCCACAAAATGAGTGTGTGTGTTGTGTGTGTGTGTGTGTGTGTGCGTGTGTGTGTGTGTGTGTGTGCCCTGGATCCCGCCAATCGATAAATTCACTTGGCGACAAGACATAATATAATAATATTTTTTCGTAAGAACAGGCTATTGGTGTGCGTATGAAGTGGAAATTTTCATAATTTTACACGGAGTAATGCGAAGATCACGCCATCACGCCGCGCAAACGCGGCCACAACGGCCCTCCGGTAGGCCCCCCGCCCCTCCCACTTTACCTTCATGGGGGGGTCTAGCGTCTGCGCGGGACCACGCGCCCCCCCGCCCTCCATCGCCCGAAAGGCCTATTTTTTTCACGCACAAAATATATACAAACATTTTTAATTTCCAACATGGGGATATAAATATATATATTTATATATATTAAAATTATATATAATATATGTGTGGTGTGTGTGGTGTGTGGTGTGTTGGTGGGTTGTGTGTGCATGATATATAATATAACAATATAAAATTTTAAACATGATGGTGGTATGATGTATGTTTTCTCTCTCCCCCTTCCTCTCACACACAACACACCCCCAAAAACAAAACAACACACACAACCACCACATTTTAATATAAAATTTTATTTTTAAATATATTAATAATAATATAATAATATATAATAATTTAATATAATTCACACACACAACACACACAACCACACACGTATATATATATATATATATATTATATATATATATATAATATAATATATATATATATATATTATATTCACACACACACACACACAACACCACAAAAACAAAAACACACCACAACACACAACCCACACCCCCAAACCCACACACTTTAATATATATAATATATAATATAAAATATATATATTAATATATATTATTAATTTAATATAAATATTATATATATATATAATATATTATATATATATATATAATAAAATATAATATAATATATATTTTAAATTTTATATATAGTTTTTCACACAACCACACAAAACACCACACACACACCACATACACACTGAAAAGGCTTCATCCTTAGTACAATGGGAACAGAGGGTATTATATGTTAAAGGGCTGACTCTTTTTTCTAAGATTTGGCACACACAGTATAAGAACACGAATGTTAGTTATAGGGAACGGGCCGCCGGAGGTACGGTCACCCCACCGGAGGGAGGCGGGGGCTGACTTAGCGCGGTGGAAATTTAGCACAACTTCGGAAAAACGGGGCAGATATAATGTGACCCCCGCCCCGTAAAAGGGGGGTTCTTTTTTGGGGATTTTGGCCCGCGTGGTAACCACCAGTGGCCCAAGGTAACAGAAATAGATTTATCCACACCCTCAAAACAGAAAAAAATTTACCCAACTATTTTGGGGGCCCCCTACTCGCGCCCCCCCTCGAGGCGCCTTAAAGGGGTGACCAAGGGTGGTCCCTCGTTCTCGTGCGTCGCCGGGTGCTCTTGGGCCCCGCCCCGTGTCCTCATCCCCGGTCTTTGGTGTAGTTGCCCCCTTGATGTCCACAGTTCCGAAAGTGTCGCAAGGCCTCTTGATCGATCCGTCTACCCCTCCTCGTAGTCTCGCCCACCCTAACGGCGGGCGCCCCGCCCACACGTCCTCACAGTCTCGTCCAGGTCCTTCTCGGTCCACACGTCCTCGAAATCTTCACCCGGTTACGGGCGTCGGGCAGGGGCGGCATCTTGGGGGGCTGATACCTGCGCTACAAGCTCCTGGAGTTTACTGATCTGCAAGCGTCCGCCAGGCGTCGCCTACACGTTTCGGGGTGACTGGTACGCGGCAAAGGTGCTGGTCGCTGGATCAAGGGGAGCCGGAGGCAAGCCCGCCACTACAGGGGGAGGTTTAACCCCTTTTTCTGACGAAAAGTCGGTCCGCGGGCTATGGCAATCTTCGATGACCCCTTCCCAGGCATCTAAGGTGACCGGAACTGTAGCATTTCTTCCGTGGGGTTTCGGTCGGTCCGAGCAATATATAGGGGGGAAACCCAGATTTTACACGAAGGGTTTAGGCCAGAGAAGAAAAAAAGAAAGGCAACAGAAAGAAGGGGTTTATCTACCATGGCCGTTTATTTTAAAAAAGCTTTTTTTTTAATGTTTTTTTTTTTTTATATTTATTTCCGTCTTTTTTTCATATTGTGTTTTATTTTACAAAGATAAAGAAGAAAATAGAAGAGGGAGACGTCAGAGCGGTCCCAAAGACCCAGTTTTAAAAACCAACCGTCCGGATATGAGAGTAGATAAGGGGCGACAACGGCGATCGCGAAATCTATTTGAAACCCCTAGTTTTCACACAGATAAGAAATAGATGTAACGTCTTTTTACGAACCACTTGTCCAACAGACGGTGTATGCTGTGGAGTGACAGCTAGCATTTAAAGAGAGGGAAAGCGAGAGGACCCCACACAGAGAATGAAATCACAAACACAAAATTAGGTTCACTATAACAAAATGAAGAAATTAGCAATCTAGCTATTTTAAAATTATTTTAACACCACATTTAATTTAACATATAAGATAGCGACAGAAAGACGCTGAAGAAGGTGACATAAAAAAATATTCGAAGCTATTTACAAGCAAATCTTCTCGGGGGCAGAAAACGAACTGCCGGGAAATGCAGCTTGCACGTCAGACTTCAATAAAAACCCAAAACGGGGGAATCCCATACCCAAAAAGCCGTATTGATGAAGCAAAATCGAGCCGGGAATAATAAACCCTGCTTTCTGCGTTTGTAAGGGGCCTCACAAAATTCCCCAAGGAATATAAATTTTCACAATCGCCCCAAAAAGCTTGGGGAGTACCCAAACAGCAAGCGATTCAAAAGGATGAGAAAAGGGGTGTTAATAAAGGGAAAATGATTTAGCTTAAACCCCAGTCCTACATTTAATTTAAAGGAGTAAACCCCGGGGGCACACCGATCAAAGGGAGCCCAACGAACGAATACTTCGGTTTTTAGTACTACTTCGAAAGAGGAGCGCGATTATTGGGTTTACGAAACCCGGGGGAATAGGGCAAATTTTGAATATGATATGGGGAAGATCCTACGCTTAAATTTAAATAATACAATTTAAAGAAATATGTTACATGCTTCGCTCTAGCGCCCATAGAAAAGTCACCAAAAAGCAATGTAACAAGGGTAGGTAATCCCAAAGGGGTCAAAAAAAATAAAAACAAAATACAGGGAACCCCCGCATTCATCAGACCATCTACGTCCCACGACCGGGAAAAGAGAAAAGTGGGTCGGTGGGGCAGGGGGGAAAAAGAAATGATTTCTGATAAGATAAAACACGAACGCGTTAAATTTGTTGCAGATGAAACAATATAAATCTCTAAAAAAAGAGAGAAAATAATTAATTACTTAATAACAAAAGAATTAGTTTATGATTGATACCGTCCCCGGAAATGCGATCTAGGTGGAAGAATGTGGAGAAAGTGCCATTTGCTTTATTAGCACCTTTTAACAAACAAAAAAAAACGGCAACAAAGTAGGGGGATGGGAAAAAAAAATAAGAAAAGGGGCCCAAAGTTACTTACGCGTTTTTTTTTGTTTTTTCGACATGTCTTTACGGTCGAGCGGATTTTTTTCGGGGGTGGTTGTCCCGGTCAGCAAAAAGGGTGAACGGCCCCCGCTTGCACCACTTTGTAAAAGGTAGCGTACTCTAGTACAGGGCTGACAGGGACCAAAACACACGTAAAAGGGGTGAACACACGCCACGACGATACGAATTTTCAAAGGGGTTAAAGCGCCGCGGTGTCGGGGAGCCCGCCCCGGGGGGAGAGGGCGGAGGCCTTACCGGTGGTCGCTGGCGACGGACTCCGGGCAAACGAGTCAGATTAAAGTGACCCCGCCCCGTGAAGGGTGGTTTTATTTGGGATTTTGGGTCCCTGGAACCCGCCACGTGGTCCCCTGGAATGATATAGGTTTTTCACATCCTAAAAAGAAATAGAATTTTCCACATCCCTTTAAAACAAAACCAAAAACCCCAAAACACAATTTTAATATATTATCACATAATTTTGGGTTAATGTTTAAATAAAAAATATATATATATATAATATATATATAAAATATAAATGAATATATATAATATAAAATAATATAAAATATTAATTTATAATAAGATAATAATTAAAATATATTAAAAAATAAAAAATTTTTAATTAAAATTTTTGTATAATTAATATATAATATATATATATATTATTTATAAAAAATATAAATTTTAAATATATTAGATATAATATATATATTTTTTTAAAATAACACCACCAACACAAATAAAACCTTATTTTGTAATATATTTATAATTTTAAAATATATATATAAATTATTATATTATATAAATTTTACATTGTACAAAAACACACACCAACACACAAACACACACACACACCAACAACCCACAACACACAACCACACCACACACAACACACACACACACACATACATACAAAACACCCAGACAAAAAAAATTTTAAAAATTTTTT
>NW_023650972.1:0-5793 GCF_015228065.2 Penaeus monodon | reverse complement strand
AAAAGTTTTGCGTGATGGTGATATAAACAATATCGAATAATAATGAATGAATGAATGAATGAATGATACGCAAGCGGTTCTCTACCCATACATATATAAGCAATGGGAGGGTTTTATGCTATTCATATTGCGTCCAACCGTCCGCGAATCTAGCAGCAGCAGCAGCAGCAGCAGCAGCAGCAGCAGCAGCACACCAGTACCAGTACCAGCACCAACACCAGCAGGAAACCCGTCAAAGAAGATGACTATCGAGGAAGTCTGTTCCGGTAAGTACTGTAAAGGTTAATGATACTGAAAAAGATCAATAAGTAATGAATACTACACTGATGTAAACTTTTCACTTTCAGAGAATTCCCTCGCTCAGCATGAGTGTTCCCCGGCACGACAGCAGAATGTCTTTAAAATTGCTAATGCTGTATTTATGATGATGAATTTACCATCTGCAAACCTGGAGGAGGAGGAAGAGGAGGAGGAGGAGGAGGAGGAGCGGGGAAAGAAAAGGGAGGAGGAGGAGGAGGAGCAGGGAAAGGAAAAGGAGGGGGAGGAGGAGGAGGAGGAGAAAGGGAAAGACACGAGGGTGGAAGAGGATGATAAAGAAGAAAAAGAAGCAGAGGGTAGAACAACCGAAGAAGAATGAATGAATGAAAAGGAGTTTGTTTTGTTATTACCATAATGCTGGTATTATTACCATTATAAAATTCAGTATGTAATAATAATATATCAAATATACTTTGTTCCATTGTGTACATGTTTACTAATAAAATTCAGTATGTAATAATGATATATCGAATATACTTTGTTCCATTGTGTACATGTTTACTAATCATTTTCTTTCGTTTACTATGTAAAAATGCAATTACGTAAAAATGTATACCATTCTTGAGTTATAATAATAATAAACCCACTGGAACAAATCAAAAATCCTTCTTTTCTTTACCATCCAAGTTATTATTATTATCAATAATAGTATTAAAAGGGGTAAGTGAAAGAGTGATCTTTTTTTTATATTTTATTATTTTTCTTTTGTTTTGTAGATAATACAAGTTTTTTACAATAAAGAAGATAACATAAACACTTAATACAGTTTTTCTAAGTGGTTATAACAAAACACATGCTTAATACATATCATTATTTATTATTATTATTATTATTTTCTTTTTTTGTTAAATGCTAATCTTATAACTAATTTGAAAAACGCTTTTGCGAGAAAGAAAAAGCTCACAGAATTTCTTCTTTTTCAGTTAATATTAATCTTATAACTACTTCGATAACACACATTTCTTATCTCTAGTAATATCTAAAAATTACACAAAAGGAGCACCAGCAGCTATGAGAGCTTCAGTTAACACAAACATTTTTTAATACCAATCTTATAACTACCTTGAAAACACATTTTGTCTTTTAATCTCTAGTAATATCGGTGGAGGTAGGTGGTAACCTTTTCTTTTTCCTCCATCAAACGGGCAAATTCTTCGAGGGCAGGAAGGATCTCGCCTTCGTAAAGCCCATCCTGCGTAAAATGTTTAAAAAAACAGGAGGGAAATATGATTCTGGTGAGGTTACCTCTAGCGCTCGCTTCTTTTACGAGAAGAGAGAGGACTATCTTAAAATACTTCACTCTGTTGGCTGAGGTGTCAAGCAGAGTGAAATGTTTGAAATGGGAGTCTCTCGTCCTTTCTAAAATTCGAGAAATATTAGGGTCTTCCTCAATGGGAAGATACCCCCCGAACTGCGCAAAACCAGCAGCTATGAGAGGTCCGCGAGAAAAGCTCATACCCTCGAAGAATTTCACAGTCCCTAAAATATCCCTGTCACTAATCACCGTGCGGTTAAGGTCATAGAGACCTCTCCGCTCAGCAAAGAGCGAAAAATAGGGGTATGCTTCCCCTAATCGTAAGAGCAAACCATACGGTTTAGCAGTAACACAGGAGGGGAGGAGGACTAACATTACACTGCCGTCTGTTAGATACCGCATAATGTCCCCTTGAAGGAACTTGAGGTATTTATTGCCCCCGGCAAAAATACGTCTTTCTACCCCCTCCTCCTCCTCCTCTCCCCGACCTACATTCGATGGGTTAAAGATGTTTTTGAAATGGATGCTGGCACGGAAGTCTAGAAGCTTAACTGGTTTCGACTCATCTCTCCGAATAAACTCCTCCTCCTCCTCAGCTGTAAGAAGAGCCTGGGTATAATCTCCTCCTCCTCCTCCTCCTCCCCCTCCCTTTCCTCTCCCTCCTCCTCCCTCCTCCTTCTTCTTCTCCTCCCCCTCCTTCTTCTTCTCCTCCTCCTCCCCTCCTTCTTCTTCTCATCTACTGCTACTACTACTACTTCCTCCTCCTCCCTCTTTCTCCCTCTCTTCCTTCTTCTTCTCATATACTACTAGCAACTCCTCATCCTCTACCATCACCACCTCCTTTTCTTCTTCTTCTACACTGCTCTTCTTCTTATCACCGAGAGTTCCTGCTTCTGCTTCTGCTACTACCGTCTCGTTACTATCAACACCAACTTTACATTTTTTTTTGCAATTACCAACCTCGCTAGTTGCTTTCCTCTTTCTCACTTGTTGCTGTTGTGAGGATGCTTGAACAGGCATTATAATTAACACAATAATAAGAGAAAACAACCTGGTAGGTAGGTAGCTTACCGTTATATTATTATTTTTTTTCGAGCGGGGTGGTGGTGCCGGTTGCCGGGGGTGCCAGGTGGTGGTGGTGGTGGTGGTGGGGTGGTGGTGGCGTGACAACAACCAACAGCGATGGCGTGGGGGGTGGCGCCGCAGAGCGGCGGCGCGGCGCGGGCGGCGGGCGGCGGCGGCGGCGGCGGCGGCGGCGGCGGCGGCGCGGGGGCGGGGGCGCGGGCGGCGGGTGGTGGTTGTTGTTGTTGTTGTTGTTGACCGCTAGGAGGTGGCCCGGTAGCTAGCTAGATGGTTGACCGGTAGGTTGGCTGACCGGTAGGCTGGCTTGGCTGGCTGGCTGGCTGGCTCGACTTCGGCTCAGGCTCCCACGACGACGACGAGAGGTTCCCCCTAGCTGGGTGGAGACAGCACCGACAGCAGCGGCAGCAGCACCAGCAGTAGTAGTAGAGCAGCAGCACCACCACCACCAGCAGCACGGGTGAAGGAGGAGGAGTTCTGATCTCGCTCCATTCGGGCCCTCCTTTTATATGGGTGGTAAAGGGGTTTTATCCTTGAAATATACAGGTTAAGTACATTTTCAGCCTATAGGCCTCGCATCCCACGCGCTGACATACTTCCCCCTTTTTCCACCTCCTACAGGATCTTTGATCTTTGTCCTTTTATACGCAGTAGAGACTTTCTCAACTTTTTTCTTTAACTGTAATAGTTTACACCTCGTTGAATTTGCTTATGTGTATTAAGAGCATTTTCAAATATGTGGACTGTAGTATTTGCACCCTGCAACTCAATACTGGTGCGGTCTATTTCCTTTTTAAGTCCTTCTACAGTATCCGGATCGCGTTCTTTAACTTCTTCCATAAATTGACAAATAAAGTGTTCGGGCATAGGATTCGTCAAACGCAAATACATTACCCAAAGCGACTGAATAATGTTATGCTTGTAAGACGCCATAGCCGATCTCCGACGGAGATGAGATAATTCTTCCCGAAGACTCACATCCATCTTGTTGGGTATTTCTTCTTCTTCTTTCAAATATCAACTTTCTGAACACCCGCACACCAGCGCGAAAACTAGCTAACTCGCTGTTCACCCAGCGCTTTATATATAGAAGTACGGATGGGAGGGAGGGAGGGAGGGAGGGTTTAAGCGATGATCATCATTATTACTCATTATTTATTTATGGATTCCTCCAATCGTTCTTTCTTTTTCTTTTTCTTTAATGAATATATGTGTGATCGAGCTCTCTTATTCAATACAAGTTCTTTAGGAATCCCTGCTATATCCCGAACTAACAGAACAACATCAGGTAATTTGTGTGGTGGATTTAAAGAGCTGTTCTCTCGACCGATAAATCGGAGAACATCAATAATATTCACATTCTGAATAGGATTTGTTATATCACCTTGATTATTCCAGCTAATTAGCGGATTTTTATTGAGTATATCTAAGATTCCTTCCATATAATCACGCTCATTTGGTTTGAAGTAAATTTTCATGAGCGATTTAACGGAATCATCATCACCATCTTCGAGATTATTATTTTTCTTTTTTAAAAAAGGATTTTTCAGTCGTCTCTGATTTTGATAGAACAAACTTAATTTCACTTCGTCGGGAAGGGTTTGTTTGTTTTTTTTTCGTCTTGAACGCATATATACCGATGGAGGGTATGGTAAGTACTTGACTTCACCTTTACTTTCAATTCTTCTTCTTCTTCTTCTTCTCCTCCTCCTCCTCCTCCTCCTCCTCCTCCTCCTCCTCCTCCTCCTCCTCCTCCTCCTCCCCCACATTGCGTTGCGACCTCTTCCTTATCCGCGTCTATCAACAGGCGCGGCGACGCTCCACTTTGTGCACGTGACCCCATATTTCGACATCTGCGGTGTGAGTTAGTGTCGTAACCCGCGGGGGCGTCTGCGCCCTTCGAGGGTGTAGGGGCAGCACTCGTAGACTGCTGCTGCTGTTGTTCTTGTTGTTGTTGTTGTTGTTGTTCAATATTACCCCCTCTTTCGTGGTAACTGGCACCAAGCACACTGTCAACTACAAACTTAGGGATTAGGCAAAACTCTTTGATAACAGTACCATCTCCAGCAGATGAACTCATTGCGAGAGAAGCCCGGAGAGGGCGGATATAGCTAACGGTAAAATGATACCGAGAAGGGAACCACCCTTTTGAGATTGCAGGAGTTTCTTTTTTATACGGAGAGGGGTTCTCGATTGAGCGATCCTCTTTATAATGAACTGATGTGGTTTTAGTTTCTTTAGTAGTTTTAAGTCTAGTGGTAGACGTTTCGTTAATAGCTTTGAAAATATCCGCGAAATGCAGTCGATATGGTTCTTCTTTAACCCGCAGATTATTTTTTTACGGTTTTTCTGAGATACTTTACTCAGCAATCTAATAATCTGGATGTTCTTTCTATCCTCTCCATCCATTATCGGGTGTTGCTATTCATTCCTTATTTATGTCGGAAATCTCGCTCTGATTTACCCATGAATCAAACTTTTTCGGCCAGCCAAGGAATGTTACGAAAAATTCTCTTTGTTTTTTTTTCTTGCTTATTCTACTTCTTAAGATCTTTATAGGGTAAAACTCAGGGAGAACAGTTTCAACTAATTCTTCGGCATAAAACACACCTGAAATTTCTTCCCCGCTTAAATCTTCCAATATATAACCCGGTATGGGTTGCTTCTTATCAATTAATTTTATTCGGAATATTTCCTCCGTATTTTGCTGTGAAAAACCTCGGTGGAAAGGATTGCTTGATCTCGCTCCCGTCACCACCCTAACGGTCGTTCCCACCGCCAGTGAAGAACTAATTGTTTTTCTAGAGTTTGGGGGTTCTTTATACATACGCGTGAATTGCTTTTGAATGTCTGCTGGTTTTGTTAGCTTATGCACTTCGGTTGGAGTACGTCCTCGGAGTGATCTATGTATTCTATTGTTATAGGCATTTACAATATCCGGTAAAACATCGATATATTTCAATGTATTTTTGAGAGTAAGATATCGATAAATTTTACCTTTTAACGTCCTAATGGCTCGTTCCGCCAGAGCACTCTTAATTTCTTGGCTGTAGGTGCTATATAGAATAATTTTCTTTTCCTCTAGATATTTTTTCAAAACGCTATTATAAAATTCGGTTCCCGATCGTATATTCTCGATT
>NW_023650971.1:0-5793 GCF_015228065.2 Penaeus monodon | reverse complement strand
CAAATTTTCTAGAAACTTGCATACAAATTATTTTTAAAATTTGAAATTTGGGCGGTATTTATCAGTGTTGATTCGGTATAGGGATGATTAGACTGCGTGTCCAGGGGCCGGGCCCAGAATACCCTGTGACAAACTTAACCTTTTACAGGTGCAAAAGGGGATTACTAGGTTACCTGAGCTATAAGGCGGAGGACACTATAGGTATTAAAATCCTCACCTGGGGCGGACGCTGTGTTATACATATCTAGATAGATAGATGATAGATAGATAGACAGACAGACAGATAGATAGATAGATAATAGATAGATAGATAGATAGATAATGAATTCATATATATATATATATATATATATAATATATATATATATATATATATATATATATTATATATATATAATATATATGTTTGTGTTAGTGTTGTATATTATATATATATTATATATATTATATATATAATATATATATATATATCATATATGTATATACATATACATACATAAATATGTGTGTGTGTATATATATAATATATATATATATATATATCTAATATATATATATAGTATATATATGTTGTGTGTGTGTGTGTGTGTGTGTGTGTGTTGTGTGTGTGTGTGTGTGTGTGTGTGTGGTTGTGTGTGTTTTGTGTGTGTGTGTGTGTGTGTGTGTGTGTGTGCGAGTGTGTGTGTGTGTGTGTGTGTATGTGTGTATATATGTATATGTATATATATTATATATATATATATATATATATATATATATATATATATTATATATATATATATATATATATATATATATATGTGTGTGTGTGTGTGTGTATATATATATATATATATGTGTGTGTGTATATATATATATATATATATATATATATATATATATATATATTATATATGCGTGTGCTCTTTTAAAATATGGTGTTCGATTGCATCAGTGGGCGTAGTGCGTTATGAGGGCGTGCTTGCATTTGGTTTCATAAATGCAAGCGGAAGAAGCTCTTGGTTGAATAACTGGTAGCTGATGACTGTATATATTGTACACAGCAGATATTGACTTCAATCTATTCTTTGTCAATCATCTTAATCATGTCATTCTTGATTATAAGGTTTTGTCAAATAGCAACCAAACCTGAAAACGTGCCGAATACCCTTTTAAAAAATTTTCACCATCACCCTTGTTTCCCCCTTACATACTGCACAAAGTTCTCTCTCTGAACCCCTTGGGCCCATGGTCCGGGCCCCACGTTTCCTGACTTTTGACATTACTGGGACCACCCCTCGACACTCGCCCCCGCTACCCTTTTACACAGCGTTATCACTCAAAAACACCCCCACTCGTGAGATCTCGACCGATTTACACAAACGCCCCCGGGTTTCCCCATTTCCCCAAAATTCCCCCCTTAGGGGCTCGAACCGCTCGTCCTCTGCTAAAGTCCCCCCCTTTAAAAAAATGACCTTAAGAAAATTTAAAGAGTTTGTCCGCCGAATGACAATCAGTCTCCTGATTCGAGATTTGTTTTAAAAGGGGGGACACATATTTATGGGTTCTGCAACTACATTTTTGTTACGAGGAAAAAATCCATTTTGTTGAAGAAAAAGAGCAAAAGGGAAGGAAGAAGAAATTTTTTTTGCCAAAAATCCCTTCCATGTAGGGTTTGGGGACAACGGTAGTAATTTTGGGGGCGTCGAAATTTTTTTATTGTCGTATTGCAAGGATCGAAAACATTCCCGTAGAACAGCGAGGGTAGCGGGAACCCGGCCTCGACATCAAACGAAGGCGCGGCGTGAGGCTCGAGCTGGACGCGACCAGTGGGAGATACCCGTTGTGGTAAGGCGGGGTTTGGGGCCACTTCGGAAAACTGCGGGCCCGCCGGGGCGGGCGCTGTATTTTCTTTCTTTTTTTCCCTTTTTTACGAACATTCACGTTTTGGATATTATTATACGGGTTTTGGGTTCGTAAGTATGGGGCGCGGGAATCATTAGACAAATGAAAACCTACATTTTGATTGGCCTCGTTAACACCGTTATCTAAATCGATTTTTTAAAACCCCCCCCCAAAAAATAGATATTTTTTGAGCCGTGACATGCCCACCAAACTTTCCGGTCTTATGGTTTATACGAAGAAATGGCTGTGTTTTTTTTTGTATTATTTAGTTCGTTATCAAAAGGACTTATCGTTACTTGAATTTTAGTTAATTGTAATCATTGATGATATGTACGTGACAGGGTCGTTTTTTTGTATAGAAAATTTGGGAAAAGACGAAGAAAAAGCATGATGGCTTTTGTATAATTTGCCCGTTGCGGGAGGTATGGCGAGCGCAGGTGCTGAAAAAGTAGTGTACCTGTTGGCGGGGCAGGAACCCTCCGTGAACATGAACGCAAAAAGAAAAGATTTTTTATATAAAACGTTTTGGGGGCATGCGGGGACGGGTCCTCACACTACACACACACCACCACGCACAACGCCCGCACCAAAAAAAACGCCGCACGCATCTCTCTTTTACACACATGGTATGTAATCGTTTTAAATTAAAAAAAAATAATGTTTTTAAATAAGTTTGAAAGATACTCTCAATTCCTTTAATTTCAACTAAAACCTTATTTTTAAAAAAAAAAAAAAAAAAAAAACACAATTAAGATCATGCGTGCCAGGCGGCTCAAGCATAACTACCGTTAAAAAAAAAAAAAATATTATAATATTATATTTTTTTTATATTTATATATAATTTTTATATATATAATTATACAATAATAATTATATATTTTATTTTATATATATTATATATTATATTATATTATGTAATGTAGATATGTGTATATAGAAAAATGATAAAATTTCCTCTCCCTCTCTCTCTTCTCGACTATCTATCTCTATCTCGCTCTTTTTCCCTCTCTCTAAATTCCCTCCTCGAAATGATCCTTTCCCAAAGGGCCCCCCATTACCCCCCCCTCCCCTTCCCCCCCCCTTCTCCCCCCCCCCTTCTCCCCCTACTCTTCCCCCCTCTTCACCCCCCCTCCTCTTCTCCTTCCCTTTCCCCCCTCCCTTTCTTCCCCCCCTCCCCTTCTCCCTCCCTTCACCTTCCCCCCCCCCTTTCCTTTCCTCCCCCTCCCCTTTTTCCTTTTTCTCCCCCTCCCCTTTTCCCCCCCCCCTCCCCCCCCCATCCCCCCCCCCACCCCCATCCCCCTCCCCCTCCCCTTTTCCCCCTCACCCCCTCAACCCTTCCCCCCCCCCCCCCCACGATGCAGCCTCTCCGCCCCCCCGGGAACGCCCCCAGGGGTCGGCCGTGGGGTAAGGCGACCCCGAGGGGGGGAAACCGGAGACCGTTTTCGTCAGTATTCGGAAAGGAGAGAGACGATGGCCGGGGGGGGGCCAAGGGGGCCGGGGGGAGGGCCAGGCGGGCCGGGGGAGGGCCAGAGCGGGCCGGGGGGGGGCCCAAAAGGGGGCCGGGGGGGGGCCCAGAGCGGCCGGGGGAGGCCAAGCGGGCCGGGGAGGGCCGAGCGGGCCGGGGGGGGCCCAGAGCGGCTTTTGTTATTTTTCACTGTTTTTTGGCCTTTTTTTCTCTCTCTTTTTTTCTTGCTTTTTGTTTTTTTATTATTATTTTCTTTTTTTTTTTTGTACTTTTTTTTGTTTTTTTTATTTTTTTTTTACTTTTTTATTGTTTTTGTTTTTTTTTTCCCTTTTTTCTTAGGTTTATTTTATTTTTTTTTTCCTCTTCCCTTTATTCTTTTTTTTTTTCCTTTCCCTTCCTTTCGATTTTTTTCCTTCCCCCTTCTTCCTTTTTCCCTTTCCCATCATCAGCTTCCTCTTCCCCCCCTTTCCCTTTCCCAATCTTTTCCCCCTTTTCCTCATCTTTTTTCCCCCTTCTTTCTTTCTTTCTTTTTTTCTTTCCCAGAATATTTTTTCCTCTCCGCCTCCTCTTTTTTTCCCTTACCTGTTTATTACTTTTTTCCTTTCCCCTTCCTTTTTCTTTTTCTTCCTTCCCCCCTTTTTTCCTTTCCCCCTTTTCCCTTTCCCTTCCTTTCCCCCGATTTTTCCTCTCCCCCCTTCTCCCTTTTTTCCTCATCTATTCCTTTTTCAGCTTCCTCTTTCCTCCTTCCAATTTTTTTTCCTTTTTTTTCCCTCACCCTTTCCCTTCCTTTTTCTTTTCTTTTTTTTTCCTTCCTTTGTCCCGATTTTTTTTTTCATCTCCCCCTTTTCTTTTTCCTTACCAACTCCATCATCAGTTTTCCTCTTCCCCCTTTTCCTTTCCCCATTTTTTTATTCTTTCCCCCCTTCTTCCCTCCTTCCCCCTTTTTTTTTACTCCCCTCTTCTTTTTCTTCTTCCCTTCCCCTCTACCCCCCCCCAATCCCCCTCCCTTTCCAATCCTTCCTTTCCCCCTCCCTCCTTCCTTCCCTTTCCCTTCATTCATTCCTTCAATCATCCATTCATTTATTCTTCCTCCCCTTTCCCTCTTCCCCCTCTTCCTTCCTTCCTTCCTCCCCCCCCCTCCCTCTCTCCCTCCCTCCCTTCCTCCTCCCTCCCCTCCCCCCCTCCCCCTTCCTTCCTCCCCTTTTTCCCCCCTCCCTTCCTTCCCCCTCCCCCCCCCTCCTTTTCCCCCCCCCCTCCCTCCCCTTTCCCTCCCTTTCCCCTCTCCTCCTCCCCTCTTCCCCCGCATCTTTTCCCTCCGCCCCCCCGAAGGGCAGGCTGCCCTGACCTCCCTGGGCCCGCCCCGGCCCTTTCCCGCTTCCGCTCCGGATCCCACGAGAGATTGCAGGCCTCGCTTTCTCCGCCTGCAACGGGCTCAGTGGGACCACAGAGGTGAACTATAAATGTAGAATTAATAATAAAATAATAAAAAAAATTAAAAATAAACTAGACTTATGACAAAGAGGTAGATAAAAAAAGTAGGGTAAATAATGAAATAGGTAAGTAAAAAGATAGGGTAAAAATGAAAAAGGGTAAATAATAAAAAAGGGCATAAAAAGGTAGATAAAATAAAATATGAAATTTGAAAGTTCGTGTTTATGTGTACGGAATGTTTAATTTTAATTTTTATATATATAAATATATATAAAATTTTATATTATAATTAATAAATTATAAATATATTATATTATATTATATATTAAAATACATATGGGTTTATATGTATATATATATTAATTTTTTATATATTATATATATTTTTCTATATATAATCAAGTTTTATATCTATATTAAAAATTATTATTTATATTTATATTTAAAAATTCTATAAATTTAAAAAAAATATATATTAAAATATATAATAATACTATATAATTTATAATATATATAATATAATCTAATTAAAAAATATAATCTAAAAATTAATTTTAATTATAATATATATATATATTAAAATTTTATATATAAAATTTATAAATTTTTAAAATTTAATTATTATATGTAAAATATATATATATATATATATATATATAATATATTATATAATTTATAATATATATATAATATATATATATTATATATATATTATATATATTATATATAATTTCTTAAATAAAATTAATATATTATATTTAATTTATTATTATATTATTTATTATTTATTTATTTTATTTAATTATATTTATATAAAATTATTATTTTAATATTTTATATAATTTTTTTAAAAAGGTTAATTTTAAATTTTTTTAAAAAAAAATTTTTTTATTATGTTTTTTATTATTTTTAAATTTTTATCTTTTTTTTTTATTTTTTATTTAAAGTTTTTTTAAAAAAAAATTTTTTTTTTTTTTAAAAGTTTTGGGCCAGCGAAACCAAAAGTTTTTAAA
>NW_023650968.1:20000-31983 GCF_015228065.2 Penaeus monodon | reverse complement strand
AAAAGCTTTTGGGTGGGTTTTTAAAGGGAAAAACTTTGCGGGGTTTGGTTAAAAACTATTCACTACAAGGAGTAGCGCCATGCACTATTGGGGCCCCGAGAAGGGTCCCCAAAACCGCCAAAAGCCCCTTTGGGCACAGAAAACGCCGTGGGTCTGATTTTTCTGCAATTTTCCAGTTGTTTGGGGTTTGGGGAAGGGACTACCAACCCACAGACCCTTGGGGGAACTAGGGAAACTGACAAACCCTGGGCCATTGCCTCCCAAATGCTGGCCCAAAAAACAAAGGGTTTTTTAATGGGTCCTGTCAAGCAAAGAGTAACAGGGTCCAAAATATTAAAAAAGAGCCATGCCATTACCGGGAAAAAGTGTCTGTTTTTGCTAAAAACCTTAATTTCCAAGCGGGGAAATAAGGTTCAGATCCCCAAAATTTAGCCTAGCATTTACAAATTTTTTTTAAGGGCCCGTAAAATCCCCCCCGGGTAAATTTCTCACGGGGCCAAATTTTTCCCCCAAAGGGTGGTTTGGGCCCGATTTCGGTTTCCCCAGGAAATTTTAAACCAATTACAACCCACAGACAAACATCTAAAATTTTTTTTCAAAAACAAAGGCCCCGGGTCGGGTCTTAGGTAAAACGAAAATTTCAGTAATATCCTAAAGGTTAGTAATGGAAAATTCTTTTTTATTAAAAAATAAGATTTAGCACGGGAAAATTCTTTAGTAATTAAAAATTCTGGAATAATTTTTCAAAAAAAAAACGGTTCCCTTGATTTTCCCCTTCCCCGGGTAGAAAAGTTAGGAATAAAAGGGCCCTGATTTACACAGAAACAAAAAAAAAAACACACCCCCCACACACACAACTTGGGTTTTTTCCCTTCCCCCTTCGAAAAATGGGCATGTTTGCCCCCCTGAAAACACAAATTATAATTGAGATTAAAATAATAATAAAAAATTTAACACTAATAAGGATAATAAAGTAATATTAATTTTAAGGGGAATAAGTAAAACGGAAAAAAATGGAAAAAAAAAATTTGAAAAATTGCAAATTGATGAAAAATAAGTAAAAAGCAAAGCATCTGGGTCGAAGACTGATTTTATATGGAGATGAAAAGCTTGGAAGTTTAAAGGGAATCTCTTCACCCTAGGGGGAAATTCGCAGTTGCTGCCTTATTTGGGGATGTTTTTGTTTAATTTTGCCCTGGTAACATTTAAGTGTTTAAAAAAACAAGTTGTAAGGTTTTTTGGAAACGTTTCTTCATGGGTCCCCCAAAAACTTTGTTTTAAGCTCACCCCTCCTTAATTTACGGGCATAAACTTGTAACAAAAGGGCAGCCCCCATTTTTCTGGGGGGCGATGGCTAGGGTTCTAAAAAGTTTACTGGTTTTTAGCTTCTTTAAACCTCGGCAACCCAAAACCGTCCCAAATTTTTTTCTTAGATGTAACTAAGGGAAATTTTTAGTTTTTTTATATTTACAGACAAAAAAAAATTTTTTTAAATACATTTTTTAAAAAAAACCAAATTGCTATATATGAATAAGGAAAAAAAAAAATTAAAAACAGATTAATGAAAATAAGTTTTTCAAGAAATTAACTAGGACATTTGGGTAGGGCTGTACTGACTGACAATGGCGGGTATATTAATAAATAAATAAAAAAAAACACTACACATACATAAAATATAAAACTTATTTTATATAAAAAATAATATATATATATATATATAATAATATAAATATAAAATATATATACATATAACAAATTAAAATTTTTATATAATATAATAAATTTTAATTATATAAAATTAAATATTTTTTTTTATTTTTTATATATCATATATAACCCAAAAATAGTTAAATTAAAACATACCATATAAAAAAAAAATTAATATTCTAATTATATAAAAAATATATATATATATTTTATATATATATATATAATATAGATGATAAAAAGATAGATAGATAATTGATATAGATTAAAGAATTTATACATATACCCCACACACAAAACAACCACCCCCATATTAATATATATATAATATATAATATATATATATATTATATTTTATATATAATTTATAAATATATATTTTATATATATATATTTTATATATATACATATAAAATATATATACATATATACAAATAATAATACATATTACCTATAAACAAAAAATATAAATATACAACATATATACAAATCATAATATTTATATTTCATATATACATATAAAACCCAAAAATTTTTAAAAATTTTATATACATATATACAAATATATTAAAATATCTCCCTATAACAAATATTAATATTAACATATATAAAAAAAATATATAATATATATATATTTAAAAAATACAAAAATGTAAATTTTACATATATACCAAAAAACAATATATATAAAATATACAAATATAAAAATTAAAAATATATAATTTTATATAATATATTTTATATAATATATATAAAAATATATTAAATATATAAAAAAATATACAAATATATAACATATATATACATAATATACTAATTATAATATATATACATATATACAAAAAAATAATATATATTTCATTTTAAAACAAAATATAATTATATATATATAACCCTTATTCAAAAAATATAATTATTTTTTTCATATATAAAAAATATATACTTTTATATAAATATACCAAAATATTTTTTTTTTTTTTTTTTTTTTTTTTTTTTTTTTTTTTTAAAATATATAAATATAAACAAAATACAAATATTTTTAATATATATATATTATAATATATATATATATATATAAAATTTTATATATAATAATTTTAAAAAAAAATATATACATATAACATTGTATATATGTATATAAAAAATTAAATTTTAATTTTATATATAAAAAATATATTAAAATATATATATATATATATTTTAATAGTTTTACTACATAAACATTTATATATTATATAAATTTTATATATATATATAAAAATATAATATTTTATTATATATATTTATATATATACTATATATATATAAAAATACACTAAAAATATATTATAATATAAAAATTATATATATATAATAATAATATATATATATATAAAAATAATAATTAATTTTATATATATATTTAATAAATTATTATTTTACATAATAAAATAAATAAATTCCCTTTTAGAATATTAATCCTTAAAATTACAGGGTTTAACCCCGGAATCGGCTGGGCCTGGTTTTTGGTACCCTACAAAGGATCCAAAACTTCTTGTTGGGACAATAGGGGTTCCTTAAATTAGGGAAGGGGTGCCCGGGGTTCACCCCGGGGGGTTTTAAGGGAGTATTTGGGTACCCTAGGCCAAATTTTCAAAAACCTTTCCCCCAGGGGACACTAGGGGGTTTTTTCACCGGACAGACGGGGGGGGGGGTTGAAAACCGTGGGTTTAAAAAGGGCGTTCATCAGGAATGGTTTCCCCGAGGGGGGGAAAGGGGGTTATTTCTTGTAATACCCCCCCCCCCCCCTTCCTCCAGGTGGGAAAATGGGAAAGTTTGTAAGGTTCAGCCCCGGGGTGGGAATTATCTTGGGGCCTTTGGGTTCGTGGGAAAAAATTGGGGGAGAATTTTAACAAGAGGGGGTTCTCCAAATTTTCTTGGGGGGGAAGGGGATTTTTAAAATACCTTTCTGAAAACCCCCAAAAGCGAAAAAGGAACCTCCTCCCCTTCAGGGGTTAGGAGGGCGTTTTCTAATTGAAGTGTAAAAGCCACAGGCTATGTATTCCCTGTGACTTTTAAAACCTGGGGGTGGACAAATGGCACGGGGGTTTTCCGCAGTCTTGACTGCCATCTGGCAGTCTGGTGCCTTTCCCCCGACCTGTTGAGGGGCGTGGTCCCCCTTCGGGAAGGGGTAGGGGATGTTGGGAATGTAGAAAATACCGTCCTTTACCTGCTCAATCCGGGCAAAATTTTCGCCCATTTTCTTTGAAACGGATTCATGACCACTTCTAAGGCCCCAGAACCGGAGTATCGGGATTCCCCCTGGCAATCCACAATAACCGAAACCCTAGAGTTTTCGGCAATTATGGAACACCGTCGTGAGTACGGTCGGGGTTTGCTGCCCTACATCGATTTAAAGATGTTTGATTGGGTTCGTCGAGAATCCATGGGAGATTCTGAGACTTACGGAAATTCTGACACAGATATTGGCCTTATAGCAAGTCTTAACCAAAACTGAAAGTACTGTAAAGTGTGGGGGGGCCCCGCAAATTTTTTTAAATTTTAAATTCAGGGGTGAGGGGGGCTGTGCCCTTGTACCAACACTTTTTCAACCCCGCATGGACTGGAAAAATTTTCAGAGCTACTATCTAAAGTCGTGCCGTGCAACACTGGGCAATATCAAGGTCTCAGACCTTGACTTTTTTGTCGATGATGTTTTCATATCGAGTCCCTGGAGTCACTGGTGGCTTTCTTAATGCTTTAATTTGAGGGAAGCCCGGGGCTATAGGTCTCCTGAACCAAAGACTTGGGGGGGGCCTTTTTCGGGATCCATGCTTATGGTGAGGACGTTGAAGTCACAACAGTTTGCATACCCTGGTAGCATAGTACAATCTCGGGGCGTCGACCAAAAACCCAGTAGAGGTCTGGCCAGGAGCCATGAACTCAATCAACAAGACCTGGAGATGTGGGTATCGAAGGACCAAGCTAGTGTCTTAAAGGGCCTGATACTGCTAGTTTTGCTATATGGAAATGAAACCAGATGCTATCTAGGCCTTTAAGCCGTCTTTTGCCTTTTGTAAAAAGTCTCTTCGCCGATTTTGGGGGACATTACAAACCCTGTTTACTGTGAGATTTTACGTGCTGTTTTGCATAGTCCGAGATCGCCCAAAAAAATCAAATTCCTGTGGATGACCCTGCTCACCCGGTTGTTCTTTGTGAACAAACGTGGTGGAGCAGGGCCCGTAGGGCGCCCAGGCTTGGGCGCTCGACGAGACCTTCGCGAGGAAATTAGAGATAGGCCGAGGCGTTAGCCCCCTTATAAAGATAATATTATGTATATATATATATATTTTATATATATATATAAATATATACTATATATACATATATAAATATAAAATATATATATATACACATATATATTTTTGTGTGTGTGGTGTGTTGTGTGTGTGTGAGTGTGGGGGTGGGTGTGTTGGGGGTGGGTTGCTATGTCTCTGTTTATTGTATACATATCTAAAAAATATTAAATATTTTTCCTTTTGGGGGTTTTCTAAACAAATAATTTATTATTTTATATATTATATATATAATATATAATATAATATTATATTTTTTTGTGTGTGTGTGTGTGTTTGTGTTTGTAAAACATATATAACAATGTGGTTTGTTTATATAATTATAATATATATATATATATTATATATATATATAAATATATAATAAAAACATATATATAAAATTGTGTATATATATATATATTATATATAATATTTTATTTTTAAAATTATTATTATAATATATATATTAAATATATATTAATGTTTATATACAAATATAGTAAGTTAAAGTGATCATAAAATTTTGAGATTTTTTTTATTTTAATTCGTGTTTTTAATGTTTAACAGATCTTTTTTTTTGTTTTGAATGTATAAATATTTTTGAGTCTAAAAAACTTAAAATTTGTTCAACCTCGAGTTTGTGCCCTGGTGAATCAACAGCCGTCTTGGTATATTACGGCTGTCCCGGTGTATTGCGGCTGTCCCGGTGTATTAAAACTGCCCGTTGTATTACGGCGTCACGGTGTATTGCGGCTGTCTCGATGTATTGAGGCTCCCCCGGTGTATTACGGCTGTCCCGGTACATATATGCATATATACAGTACAAAATAATATGTATATCCCTTTGGCCGGTTTCCATAGCATTAACTAAAATGTGGTTTTTGTATTTTACAGTAACTGACAGAGTTCGACCATTCTTGTAATGACTAAAGGCATGAAATATGAGCTCGGTGAATAAACTAGTTCCATTACGAAGATAATCCCTGCCATGAACATTACATCACTCTCTGTCTCTTTCCTTCTCTCTCTCTCTCTCTCTCTCTCCTCTCTCTCTCCTCTCTCTCCTCTCTCTCTCTCTCTCCTCTCTCTACTCTCTCTCTCTCCCCTCCCTCCTCTCTCCTCTCTCTGCTTTATACCACTAAAGTAATTAAAGGTTTAATTTTTTTTTGGGGGTGAATGACAGAAAAACACACGGTGCTCTGTACCACACACAAAACACACACACAACAAAACACACACACACACACACACACACACACACACACCAAAACCCCCACAACACACACACAAAACACACAACACCACACACACCCCCCACACTCACTCACGCACGCACGCACGGGTACATACACACGCTACCGGACATATACACACTCGCACGCTCGAGCACACGCACACACACAAATATATACACAAGCATTTAAATATTTACAGGCAGGAATAGTGAGAGGGAACGGAGAGGAGTAAAGGAGCAGAGAGACAGAGAGAGAGGGGGTAAAGGGAGAAAAAAAATGCGAGAAAGAGCGATGGAAAAGGGGACAGGCGAACCGAATAGATATTTTAGTGTAGTCATGTTTACAGAACAAGAAAATTTGTTTTTTAATTTCACGACCGCCCCCCCTCTCTATCCAAGGTAGAGGAGGGGCAAGATATTGGTGATGTCTGAAAAAAAAAAAAAAAAAAAAAAAAAAAAAAAAGTACAGTTAAATATACAAACACATATTCACACATGTCTAATTGTGGGATTGTATAGATTATAACCCCTTCGTAAACTACAAAATATTTTACATAAAGTAATGTTTGCATGTCATCATATCTTTTATCTAGTATTTCGAAGTATAGGTTAAAGATAAAGAAAAAAGGGGATTGATTATTTAAAATTATCGGCTGCGTCATTATTTTATATATATAATATATATATATATATATATATATATATATAAAATATATATAAAATATATATACTGAATCAAAATTACTGAACCAGATACATCAATACATTAGATAGTGAGGGCCCGTGAGCATAAGTTAGTGTGCCAGATCTTGTTAATTATCCAAGACGTAGATTCTTATGACATGCACTTTCCCCAGTTGAAGTTGAAATGTATATTAGTGGGAGCGATTAACGTCCCCTCTAAGTGTGTAAAACCTAGTAGATTTTTCGAGAAACGAGCTGTCTTATCAAAGGTTATTATATTTTACCAATCTTTACGGAAACTATAAAAATATATACTGTGTCAGGAAAATGACGCAAAATACCCGTAAAGGTAGGCAACAAAACAAAAGTTTAACTAAAGCTGGAGAGACCTTTTTCAAAATCACTGCGACAGCAGATAAGGCCATAACCCCCAAATAAAAAAAATCGACTATAACTGGGGAAAAAAACCAAGACAGGGAAAAAGTGAAATATTGAAAGAAACACGACACAATTTTTTTTCCCAGTACTAATCAAAAAAGAATGTAACAGCATTTAAAAGGTATGCTAAAAAAAAAAAAAAAAAAAAAAAAGAACAATTACAGATATATGAAGAAAAAGGTTTATAAAGAAGTTTAAGAATTCGTCCTCGTGTTTACACATTAAGGGGTTTCCCCATAGCGTTATTATCAAGCTTCCTCTGTCATCGATCTCAGTATCCCATACTCTCTCTCACTCTACACCACCACACACACACCACACACACCCCACCACACACACACACACACACACACACCACCACACCACAAATATATATCCCCTCTCCCTTCTCCCCAACCCACACACACATCACACCCACACACACACACACCACACACACACACACAAACCACTTTCCTTCCCCTCTCTCTCTCTCTCTTCCTCTCTTCTCTCTCTCTCCTCCCCCTCACAACACAACACACACACACACACAACACACACACACACACAAACATTCGCGCGAATTGTATTTTTGTTGCAAAACCCTCCCTCTCTCTCTTTCTTCTCTCTTCCCTCTCTCTCCTCTCTCTCCTCTCCTTCCTCTCTCTTTTCCTCTCTCTTTATACACACACACACACAACACACCAAAACACAACACACAAAACCCCCAACACAAAAAAAAAATATATAATAATTATATATTATATAAATTTATATACACCCTTTTTTCCCCCTCTCTCTGTTGCTGTCTCTATCTGTCTGTCTTGTCTGTCTGTCTCCTTCTCTTTTCTCTCTCTTCGTTTTTCCCCTCTTCTCCTCTCTCTCTCTCTCTCTCTCTCTCTCTCTCTCTCCTCTCCTCCCCCCCACACACACCCACACACACACACACACACACACACACACAAACAAACATTCGCGCTCTTGTATTTATTTTCACACTCCCAACACCTATATAAAATTAACTTGCATTTCCAAAACCTGTTCTGTTTAGATTAGGGATCGGAGTTATCAGAGTGGACTTCATGAGTAAACAGTGTTGCGAAGGGTATATGTTTTCGCAAAAAAGATTTTTGTTATTGCTCAAATTTCCAAAATAATTTTTATTTTAAACCATGGGGCAGCGTTCCTGAGCCTTTTTTGTGATCTACGTTCATTGAAAAGGAAGGGGGAGGGGTGGAATTTATGATTTAAAGGGAAATGTGGCGAAAATTTTAAGCAAAATTTGGAAAAATTTATATAGTATGATATATATTATATATTATATATATATATATATATATATAATAATATACACACCCAAAATGATACGCACAACACGTGTGTGTGTGTGTGTGTGTGTGTGTTGGTGTTTTGTGTTGTGTGTATAAAATTACACCACATCATACGCACACACACACCACACACCCAAAGTTGGGGGGGGGGGGGGGGGGGGGGGGGGGGGGGGGGGGGGGGGGGAAAAAGGGGGGGGGGGGGGGGGGGGGGGGGGGGTGTTTGGGGTTATTTGAAAAAAAGGGTTTTTTTGGTTCCCATGTAGGCTTTTAGGCCCCACAGCCTATGGAGGCTGGATATAGCGGCGGCAAATTTTGAAAATGGTTACATAATTTGGTATTTTCTTATCAAATTTTTCCCCCGGATCGCACCATACTAACCTGCCACAGGATTTGGGCGGGACTACTAAAAACAAACATTTGTCCCCTAACAGTGGGGTGCAAAGAATAACTTTTTGGGACAAACTATCGTCACAAAAAAGGGGAAGTTGTTTATGCAAAAAATTTTCCCAAAGCTCATGATTTTCCCTTGTACACTGAGACTCTGTAATGCATAAAAGGATGAAAAAAAAAAAAAAAAAAAACTACCTGAGGTCAACATTATCCCAAAAATTTTAATTGTTTTCCCATACGATCAACTAAACTTATTTAACCAAAACCCCAGGATTATGTAATGAGTTTACTTGTTTGCGAGCAAAAGTCACTTTGAAAACTTTAAAAAAAATTTTTAATTATAAATACCCTCATTGAACTGAATAACTGGTGTTCACAAAAATTTTTAAAGTACTGTGAAAATAAACCCTGAATAATCCCAAAGGGCTAGCTTTTTTCCATTAGACCATTAACTTATAAGAAACATATAACTCTTAATTACGTTAATAAAAAGCAGATTTAAAATGGGCTTGAAGAGGGTATAACCCCCAACAAACAATCCCCCACACATGCAAGGTAAGGTCAATGCATTAGGTTTACAAAGGGATTCGGAGCTCTCCGAAAATTCCATCGCCGCAAAAAAAAACGTCAAGACACATAGCATAAAGCGCCTGTGCGGACGACCTCTAAAAGGGTTTTGTGCACACGTCCCCGGCCCGGGGTACCCGCAATCGATCATGATGAAGGTTTTAATCATGGAAAATTGGGTAAAAAGGCGGGGGAAAATAGCGGGCCACCCCAAAAAATTAGAATAATATAAGATTTAAAGTTAAAGCTCCCAATAGCAGGATACGAAAAATGTGTTATTTTAATTTAGTCACTAATACTTTTATTTAAGCTTTTTTTATCATCATCCAACATTAACTTTCCGAAAATCCTTCTTTAAATCCAGTTAATTATATTCCGCATATTCTGTTTAAGGGCTACTACATCTATAACACTGAAAAAACAAAAATCTATTTTTTTCCACCCCCTTTGCTTTATATCCCTTTCCCTAGTTCTTTCCTTCTCCTTTCCCTCTAGCAGCCTCGTTTAAATTGTTTTAGGCTTCTTTCCCCGCCCACTTGCCCTTTCTTTGAAAACCTACCCCCCCTCCCCGCCTTTCGCTCCCCCCTCCATACTCCCCCCCGGTCCCAAGCCCCGCCTACATTTCCCTCGGGCGTCCTCCGTTTGCAGCTTACCCTGTCTGTCTTTCCCAAATTTTTAAGAGAGGCCTCCTTAAAAGAGGGGATAAAGCACAAAAAAAATGTCTAAAAAAAATGCCAGCCCCCTTCTTCAAATTATTCTGAGACACAGAGAACCCTTGAAAAAAAATGGTTTTTTCCAAATGTTTTTAGAGATTTTTAATTCACTGGAAAATTTTAATTTTACATAGCTGCACGGGAAGGGAGGGGTGTGGACACGGAGGGTTCGGATTTAATAAAAAAGTTCATGATGCAAATAATATTCCTTTTATTCCATGGTTAAAAAGGCCAGGTGATATGAAAAATAAACTTTACATTTCCGTGAAAAACAATACAAATGGTGGAAACGCTCCCCTTTCTGCATTAATTTTCATATTAAATTGTAAACGCATAGAGTAAGCAAAACATATTGACGACTTAATTTCTTTATACTTAAAATTTCCGTCCACCGTCCTGTCTGTTTTTCTCTTCTTATCCTCGTAATTAAGTCGCAAAATCTGTTATTTTTTTTCACTTTTTTTTTAAAAAATTTCGGCTTTCTTTTTTGCGGGCAAAAAAATTTATTTGAATATTATCCCAAATCTTTTTAATAAGGCGATTACTGTAGGAGATGCGAGAAAAAAAAAAAAAATCAGTTATGTATTCTTTCTTTCCCTAAAAACATATCACCATAAGGAATATTTTACCCACACGAGTTCTTGCAAAAAAAGCTGACGTCCACTTTTCCTTATGCAGTTTCTTGGGGAATTTCGTTAATAAATGGGTCGAAAAAATACGCTCTAAAAATATTACCTAAAATATAACCCCCTTAAGTAATTCTGTATAAAGCGGTCGGATTCCCCAAAACTTTGTGGGCCCACTATACAAAGGGGAAAAGGAAACTGTGAACATTTGGGATTTAGTTTTCCCCGGAAGTATTTTTTTTTTGCAAAAATTCCAAAATTTTTCTTTTATTACGTGGTTTTGTAATTGCTAACCTTTGTAATATTCTTCTTAATGACACTTAAATTTGATAACTTTAACATTTATTCCCCCAACGATGTAAACTATTTTATAACCTAATATAGCCTTTTAAAAAAAAAATTTCATCTTATTATAATAGTTTTTTAATTTTAATTACTTTAGTCCCCCAAGGAAAACGTGGGGGTAGGCTCCCTATAAAAAAGCGGAGGTAAATAAAACATAAGGGGGAAGGGGAAAAACTTAGTCGGGGAAAAAATTTTATACAACTCGACAGTGATTCACGCGGGCAGAGAGCAAAGGGGAAAGGGCGGGACGAAGCCTGGTTTGCTGCAAAATTCCCACCTTTAATTATAATCCTGAAAACGATCAAAAATCTGTACTAGCAAAATGAAATTTTTTTAACCGAAATTTATTCATGAACGTAAAAGTTTGATAGAAATCTGGGGGTTCAAAATCCTATCATTGTTTATTAAAAATAGGAGAAAAAAATTTCACTTTTCCCCTTTTGCCTCTATTTAAAAGATTTACCCTTTTTCTTTCCTCTGTATATTGTCGACACTCGAAAATTTATTTTTACTCAAAACAAAAATGTTTAAAGATGTGTTTTTCCCGTACAATGAAACCTTTTTTTGGGCATTGCTAAGGCTCCTCAGGGAGGATAAATGCGGTCCCCATTTGCTTGCTGCTGTACTTGACGGGGGAAGCGATGGGGGAAAT
>NW_023650968.1:0-15000 GCF_015228065.2 Penaeus monodon | reverse complement strand
AGGGGGTTGTCTTTTCCCCCCAAACCTGATGGGGTTAAACCAGAGGAGAAAAATGTTTTGTGGAACCCAAAAAATTTTAAAAATTTGTTTCCCGGGAAAAAGTTTTGAAGAAATTTGATAGTTTGGAAAAAGTCGGCCCAGCTCTCCCCCTTTTAAATTTTTTCACATTAGTTTTTTTCCCCAAAACATTAATTTTTGGGATGGACCCAAACCCCAAGGTAAAGCCCTATGGCCCAACTCTATGCGGGGCTTCTAAAAGCCAGGGTTTTGGGGGATGGACCAACTCTTGCTGTTTTAAGGAAAAATGGACAAACCCAAATATGTGTTTAAAATTTTTTGGGGGGACAACAGGTTTATCAAGAAGATGACAACTGTCCATTCCAAAATTGTTTAAACCCACTGCAAAGGAAGCTCCATGAAGCTTCTTCAAAGCAATGTAAAAGGTACAATTTTAAAAGGAAAAGATTGGTAATATGGAGCAAGGAGAAATTTAGTTTTCCAGAGGCAAAGCGACGTGCCCGTGTGCTGTCCCACACCAGGTAGGTCCTTTGCTTCGGTTCTAAGCCCATCTCCTTCCCCCAAACCCGCCCTCCAATGCTTCTTAACACACACTCTTGCCACTTCCTCTAAACCTCAGTCCCAAATGCTGCCATCCTCTGGTGAGTTGTTCCACCAGAAACGGAGTAGGAGTGAGGGGTCTATTGAGGAGACTCCTCCTCCCAAAGTAAGGTCTTTGGAGCCACCCCCCTAACTGAAGCCGCCTTGCCGCGGTGGGGGGGCTTGAGGTCCCAATGATCTGGTGAGCCGGACCAGAGGGCTACCCATACTGGAGGGGTCACCAGTGAGGGATGAGACAAAATGGCTTCCTGGTGCACCAAGGCCTATGAGAGGGGATGGTGTACCCACCCCTGGTTCATTCCATCTTGGACCAGGGAGAACTCTCCCACGTGTGTTTGCCGTGCGTGGCATCCCGTATTACCAGGAGACAGGAGTCCTGGAGGTTGAGCGATGCTGCACGCTGCGCCCTTTATTCTGGTTAGACGGGTGGCTTGATCAAGGCCCGGTCAAGTCAATCGGCTGGTCAAATATGGCTAGGGTCAAGCAGGCACTATTCAGTCGGTAGCGCATAGGTCCCGCGATTGCCATATACTGTGATAGTGGCTGCGTATATTTCTCATTACCCTGTGGCTGTTGGGAGATTTTGAACCCAACATAGCTTCCCCTCGTTGGATTTCCATGGTGGGGGGGGGGTGGGGAAAATGAAAAATTTCCCAAATTTTGTATGAGTACTAAAAATTTACAAAGATCTAGCTCTCTCCCCTGACGACCTGCGCAATCCCTCGACCATTCTCTCGGGAAAATCACACGTTATCACTCGGGAAAACCCTTTTTTCAGTTTCCAAAGGGCAAGAATGGAATCGTAATGGTTCCCGGGCTCCCAAACCAGGTAAAAAGGGGGGAAAAGTCCTTCTCAATCCACTAAGGAGATCTTACCTGGTAAATATGAAAGTTTCATATAGTAAGTACCTGGTAGGGGAAGACCATTGATGGTGTATAAATCATGGATCTTGACATTTTTTGAGGTTCATGGGAAAAATAGTTGAAGTATGTCAACGTGATCCTCGTATCACCCCACAGCGAGAGGGTACCCTGATAGTTGAGGTTTCATCACCAGACGAGAGTGACCGTCTGCGTGCAAATGAAAACATTCCTGGGGCTCAAGTTTCATGCTCTCCTCACAAAACCCTCAATCAGTGTAAGGAATTGTCTTTTCCCGAGACCTGATGGGGTATTCTGAGGAGAAAATGTTAGGGGAAACTAGAAAATTTTAATGTAGTGGCAGTAAAACGTTTTAGGAAGAAATTGATGGTTTGGAACAGTCGACACCAGATCTTCTTCTAACTTTTAACACATTAGTCCTTCCAGAATCGGTTAAGTTAGCAGGGTACCACCTCAAGGTAAAGCCATATGTCCCCAAACCCCTATGCGGTGCTTCCACTGCCGGGGTTATGGGCATGGAGCCAACTTTGCCGTTTTAAAGAAAATGGAAAACCCAAAGAGTATGTGTAAAGTGTGGTACAACAGGTCATCAAGGAGATGACAACTGTCCAGGTCCAATATGCTGTTCCCACTGCAAAGAAGCTCATGAAGCTTCTTCAAAGCAATGAAAAAGGTACAAATTGAAAAGGAAGTATTTGTAATAAGGGCAAGGAGAAAGTTAGTTTTCCAGAGGCAAAGGGGACGTGCCCGTGTGCTGTTTGCACAGCCAGGTAGGTCCTTTGCTTGGGTTCTAGCCCACCTCCTTCCCACCAACCCTTGCCCCCCATGCTTTTACAGCACCACTCTGCCACTTCCTCTAAACCCTTTCAGTCCCAAATTGTGGAACGCCTTGGTGATGGTTCCCCAAAAACGGAGTAGGAGTGAGGGGTCATTGAGGGAACTCCTCCTCCAAAGTTAAGGCTTTGGAGGCCATCAGGCAGGCTCCAGAGGCCTCAACGTGACAGCTCCAGCTGCCACCACATCAACAGGAGCATCTGCTGCTAGCAGAATGCTCCTGAAGTAAAGGCTCAGGCACGCCCTTTGTCCAGGCAAAGGAATCCTGAACCTGTCCAAAAGACTCCAGCGGAAAACAACATCACAGGGCCTCCGCCTGCTAGACAGAATGCCCAATTGAAGCAAAGGGCTGCCAAAACCTATGAAGAAATAATCTAAAGAACTGGATACCCTAATCCAATGGAACTGTCAGGGAATTCATGAAAAATGGGAAGAACTGCAACATCTGATAGCTTCATGGAACCCAGTTTGTGTATTGCCTACAAGAGATTATGACCGGGGAAAAATGTCCCATTTTCCTGAGAGGTTTTCCCAAGTTCAAGCCCACTATGGAACCTTTGACAATGGCCCTCATGGAGGAGTAGCAGTAATGGTACGTCAGATTTTCCCTTCCAGGCCATTCCACCTACAGACAACACTGCAGGTGAAGGCTGTGAGAATAGGCTTGACACGACCTTACACTGTTGCACCCATCTACCTTCCTCCACATAATCTCAACTTTAAATGATTTGGAAGATCTACTTGGGCAGTTGCCACATCCATTTCTACTCTTGGGAGATTCAATGGTGGGCATCACCTCGGGGGAGACACTTTGTGCAACCCTCGGGGAAAGGGGCCTTGGAGTCCTGTTCTTAAGAGCAGATGCAAGTTTTACTGAACAGTGACACTCCCACACATTTCCAAAGTTCAAACTGGGACATTCTCCAATATAGACCTATCAATAGGTTCACCTGATTCACAGTTGAACTCACTTGGCAGGTCAGGGAAAGGGACTTACATGGAAGGACCATTTTCCAATAATTTTGGAGGAGGTGAATGGTATTCCAGTCAAGGAGTGCGAGATGGCGACTTGTACATGTAGACTGGAATCTTTTTAGAGTCAACTGCAGTATTGCAAGGATCTGTGAATGTTTTCCCAGTGTGTTCAAGATGCTGTTAATCACTCACATCACGAATTCACCTTGCAGCAGAAGCATCCATTCCCAAAAGTAGGGGGCCCAGTACCGTCGACCCCCAGTACCATGGTGGTCTGATAAATGCCAAGAAGCGTCAGAGAAAGGGAAAGCTGCATTAAGGCAGTTGAAACGACGCCCCAGCATTGTAACCTTGATCAGTTACAAAAAGCCCCGAGCCAAGGCCCAGGCGAGTGCTAAAGGAGGCTAGACGGACGTCGTGGAACAGTATGTCCCCTCGATAACTCTGGGACCCCCTTAGCATGGGTGTGGGACAAGGTGCGTAAGATTGCTGGAAAGAGCACATCCATATCACAACCTGCTTGAAGATAGATGGCATAATCATCACAGACAAAAAAGATATTGCTAATGAGTAGCTAAATCCATGGCAGAGATCCCTCTGGAGCATCTTACACTGCTCGATTCTCCCCCTCTTCGTGCTGAAAGGAAAAACACCCAGTGTCGTTCTTTATAGGAATGCAGCAGAACTTCCATACAACTTGCCATTTTTGCGCAAGGAGATGGGACTCTGCTTTGCAGCCTGCCGTAAAACTGCCCAGGAAGTGACGATATTCCATACAAATGAATCTCACTTACCGGAGGTTCCCAGAAGTTCCTGTTGGACTTGTTCAAAAAGGATCTATAGGGAGGGCACAGTGCCATCCACATGGAAAGAGGCTATAATCATTCCTGTTCCTAAACCTGGCAAAGATACTTCCACACCAGGAAATTACAGACCAATTTCTTTACCAGCTGCATCTGCAAGCTGATGGAGAAAATGGGAAAATTTAGGTTGACATGGCTGCTAGAAAAAGAAAACGTGTTGACCCCCTATCAATATGGCTTTAGAAATTTAATCGAACCACAGATGCACTTGTGAGGATGGAAACTGCTATAACAGAATTCCTTTGCACAGCGGGCGTCACATGTTAGCAGTCTTCTTTGACTTGAAAAGGCTATGATACTACTTGGAAGCATGGCATACTCATGAAGCTGTATGACATTGGTTTGAAGAGGAGCATTACCCACTTCATACAAAGCTTCCTTGTTACAGGAAATTTAGAGTTCGGGTGGGAAACTGTTTCTCTAACCCGGAAGACCCGCTGGAAGGGGTCCCATAAGGGAGTGTCTTAAATGTGACCCTGTTTGCCATTGCTATAAATGACATTATAAGGTTGTTCCAAGTGCTGTCTCATGTAATCTGTATTGGATGACTTTACACTGTACTGCTCAGGAGGAAGCTTACAGGATGTGCAAGGCGCATGCAGACTGCAATAAATCAGGCTGTACAGTGGGAACATATCATGGGTTCAAATTTTCTCAAGCAAGACCATGGCTATCATTTCCACAAACGAGGAAATTTTCCCTCCTTCCCTCTATTTATGAGCAAAACCCACTGCAATTTTTACAAGAGGTGAAGTACTTGGGTCTAATTTTGACTCAAGGATTAATGGGTGCCTCACATCAAACAGTTAAAGTGAAGGCTACAAAAGCACTTAGTTTTTTTGCGGGTTCTTTCACATTTATCTTGGGGTGCAGGACCGCACAACGCTTCTGTGCCTTTCCCGAGCGCTTATTCGTAGTACGCATGACTATGCATGTGAGGCTTATTCACCTGCAACTCCCACTGTTCTCCGGATGTTGGACCCGGTTCACAATGAAGCCCTCAGATTCTGTACTGGGGCTTTCAGGTCTTCACCTGTGGAATCCCCCGTATGCTGAGAGTGGAGAACCACCTCTTTCATTACAACCCGGGGCTACATGAACCTGATTACTATACGAGACTACAAAGGATTCCAGGATCTCCTACATCCCGATTGGTTTTCAACCCCCTTGAGGATAGCCGATCCTATGGTAGGAGAAGAGGAATCTTGTAGAAAAATTAATATAAGTTCACTAAGGTTCTGGCTGTTGGAATTTCCCCAAATTCCCCCCTTGGATAATCAAGTCGAGCTGGGTTGGATTTGGATTGGGCGGAATTGGGAAAGGGGAGAGATCTGAAGCAGAAGTCAGAGAGAGATTTCTTCAGCACATTTCTAAGTACCAAGGATCGGACGCAATATATACAGATGGTTCGAAATCTGAAAATGGTGTGGGCTTTGCAGCAGTGAGCAGAAGGATGACTGTCTTTCTCTAGCAGCCGCGATCTTCACTGCAGAGTTAAATGCCATCCTTGCAGCAGTTAAGAAGACTAGAGATCTTATGAACCGTTCTATTATAATACATTGTGACTCTTGTAGTGCCTTGCAAGCAATCAAGAGATTAAACTCATCACATCCAAAAGTGAAGGAGGGTTCAAGATTGGTTGCACTGATGTCAACACGTAAAAAGATAACTCCCGTGTGGGTGCCAGCGCATGTTGGTGTCAGTGGGAATGAGCGAGTTGATCGGAAGGCTAAGGCAGCTGCCTCTCAGCCTTGTGATGCTCGTTTTCCTCTCCCACACACTGACCTGAAAACCCCGCATCAGGAGTTGTTTCGCGATAAATGGAAGGAAACAATGGAGGCATATCTCCAGAAATAAACTGCGAGGAGATTAGAGATGACCCCTTTGGGAGTTGGGAATAGCATCCATCCCAACCGAAAAGTGGAAGTTGTATTAAAAAAGGCTAAGAATCGGGCACACAAGACTGGGTCATGGGCCGATTGATGGCGAAAAATCAAGCACTTTGTGAGGGATGCCAAGACCCTTAACAATCGACATGTAGTGGAAAGATGTGCAACATTCTCAGACCAAAGAGTATGTACTTGTCTCCCCATATACACTGAAGAGTATTGGGGGAGGATTGTGACATAGAGGGTCTTATTAGTTTCCTTAGGGAGACTAATATTTTCAATAAAATTTAGTTATGCATAATGTTTATGCAATAATTTTTATACACTTAGAGTATAATATTTATGCTTTAATTTTTAATTTGTTTATTGTTATTTATGAGATATCTATTGACAGATGTTTAAAGTTTTAAACATTTTAAATATTTCTGTTTAACAAGGTATTCGCCGCTAATGACCTTAGCTGTTGACGCGGCAGATAATTTTAAATAATCAATCAATCAATCTTTGGAGCCATCATTTAAGGCTCCAGAGGCCTCAACGGTGACAGCTCCAGCTGCCACCACATCCACAGGGCCTCTGCTGCTAGGCAGAATGCCCCTGAAGTAAAGGCTCAGCATGCCTTTGCCCAGGCAAAGGAATCCTGAACCCGTCCAAAAGAACTCAGCTGTCACAACATCAACAGGGGCCCCCGCTCTAGAAAGATGCCCGAAGCAAAGGTCAGGTCCATCCTTTTCCTAGGCAAAGAAATCCTGAAAACCCGCCAAGGAAACCTGTGGAAACTGTCCAAGGTCAACAAATATTAAAAAGGTACTCCCAGGATCCTGAAAGGGGACAGCCTAAAGGTGTGAAGGAAAACCTGACCACAGGTGCTTGCCCCAATCACCTTTAGAAAAATAAAACATAAAGAACTGGATACCCTAATCCAAGGAACTGTCAGGAATCATGCAAATGGGAAGAAACGCACATTGATAGCTTCTGGACCCAGTTTGTGTATGCCCACAAAGATATGACCAGGGAAAATTGTACCATTTCCTGAGAGGGTTCCCAAGGTCAAGCCCTTTTGGAACCTTTGACATGGACCTCAGGAGGAGTAGCAGTAATGGTAGGTCAAGATATTCCCTGCCAGGCCCTCCACCTGCAAACAACACTGCAGGGAAGGCTGTAATAGGCTTGGGCACGACCTTACACTGTTGCATCCATCTACCTTCCTCAAATAATCGAACATTTAAATTGATTTGGAAGATTACTTGGGCATTGCCAATCCATTCTACTTGGAGATTTCAATGGTCGCATCACCTTGGGGGACATTTGTGCAACCTCGAGGAAGGGCCTTGGAGTCCTTGTTCTTAAGAGTAGATGCAGTTTTTCTGAACAATGACACCCACACATTTCCAAATTCAAACTGGGACATTCTCCAATATAGACCTATCAATAGGCTCACCTGATTCACAGTTGAACTTCACTTGGCAGGTCATGGAAGGAAGCGACCACTTTCCAATAATTTTGGAGGAGGTGAATGGTATTCCAGTCAATGGAGTGCAGAGATGGCGACTTGAACATGCGGACTGGAATCTTTTTAGATCAACTGCAGTATTGCAAGGATCTGTGAATGATTTCCAGTGTTTCAAGATGCTGTTAATCACTTCACATCACGAATTCACCTTGCAGCAGAAGCATCCATTCCCAAAAGTAGCGGCATTACCGTCGACCTTCAGTACCATGGTGGTCTGATGAATGCCAACAAGCTGTCAGAGCAAGAAAAGCTGCATTAAGGCAGTTGAAACGACGCCCCAGCATTGTAACCTTGATCAATTACAAAAAGACCCGAGCCAAGGCCAGGCGGTGCTAAAGGAGGCTAGACGGACGTCGTGGAGACAGTATGTCTCCTCGATTAACTCTGGGACCCCCTTAGCATGGGTATGGGACAAGGTGCGTAAGATCGCTGGAAAGAGCACATCCATGTCACAACCTGCTCTGAAGATAGATGGCATAATCATCACAGACAAAAAAGATGTTGCAAATGAGCTAGCTAAATCCATGGCAGAGATCTCCTCTGGAGCATCTTACACTGCTCGATTCTCCACTCTTCGGGCTGAACAGGAACAACACCCAGTGTCGTTCTTCAGTAGGACTGCAGCAGAACTTCCATACAACTTGCCATTTTTGCGCAAGGAGATGGACTCTGCTTTGCAGCTCTGCCGTAAGACTGCCCCAGGAAGTGACGATATTCCATACCAAATGATATCTCACTTACCAGAGAGCTCCCAGAAGTTCCTGTTAGGACTTATTCAATAGGATCTATAGGGAGGGCACAGTGCTATCCACATGGAAAGAGGCTATATCATTCCCGTTCCTAAACCTGGCAAAGATGCTTCTACACCAGGAAATTACAGACCAAATTACAGACCTGAGCCGCATCTGCAAGCTGATGGAGAAAATGGTAAACTTCAGGTTGACATGGCTGCTAGAAAAAGAAAATGTTGACCCCATATCAATATGGGTTTAGAAGATGGAGATCGACCACAGATGCACTTGTAAGGATAGAAACTGCTATCTGAATTCCTTCCCCAGCGACGTCACATGTTAGCAGTCTTCTTTGACCTTGAAAAGGCTTACTCTACTACTTGGAAGCAATGGCATATCATGACGCTGTATGACATTGGTTGTAAGAGAGCATTACCTCCTTCATACAAAGCTTCCTTCTACAGGACGTTTAGATTCGGGTGGGAAACTGTTCTCCAATCTGGCAGATCAGCTGGAAGGGGTCCCACAAGAGAGTGTCTTAAGTGTGACCCTGGCTTGCCATTGCTATAACTGACATCGTAAAGTTTGTTCCAAGTGCATCTCATTTAATCTGTATGTGGTTACTTTACACTGTACTGCTCAGGAGGAAGTTTACAGGATGTGCAAGGACACATGGCCGGCTGCAATAAATCGGTTGTACATTGGGCAACAATATCATGGGTTCAAATTTTTCCCCAACAAGACCATGGCTATACATTTCCACAACCGATGAAAGTTCCATTCTCCCTCGATTTAAGGATAAACCCACTGGCAATTTGTCCAAAGGGTGAAGTACTAGAATCTATTTTTTACTCATCGCTTAATTGTGCCCACGTCAAAACAGTTTTAAAAAGTAAGGCTACAAAAGCGCTTAGTATTTTGCGGGTTCTTCCCATCAACTTGGGTGCAGACCATACAATGCTTCCTGCGGCTTTACCAAGCGCTTTATTCGTAGTAAAGCTGATTATGGATGTTGAGGCTTATTCATCTGCAACTCCCACGTTCTCCGGATGTTGACTCAGTTCATAATGAACTCTCAGAATCTGTACTGGGCTTTCGGTCTTCACTTCTGTGGAGTCCCTGTATACGGAGAGTTGAGAACCACTCTCTTTCATTACACCAGGACTACATGAACTGATTTACTACACGAGACTACAAAGGAATCCAGTATCTCCTAATCCAATTGGTGTTCAACCCTATCAGGAATAGCCGATCCTATGTTAGGAGAATGAGGAATCTTTGTGAAGATCTTAATTTACCAAGGTTCGGGCTGTTGGAATTCCCCAATTCCCCCCTTGCTAATCAGTCGAGCTGGATTTGTTGGAATTGGGAAAGGGGAGAGATCCGAAGCAGAATCCAGAGAGATTTTTCAGCACTTCTAAGTACACCAGGATCAGATGCCAATATAACATACGTTCGATTCTAAAATGTGTGGGAAAAAAAAATTTTTTTTTTTGCCGGCGTCTTTACTGCAGCAGCCCGAACTTCACTGCAGATTTTACATGCCATCCTTGCAGCAGTTAAGATTGACTAGAGATCTTACGAACCATTCTGTTGTGATATATTTTGACTCTCGTAGTGCCTTTCAAGCAATCAAGAGCTTAAACTCATCACATCCACTAGTGAGGGAGGTTCAGATTGGCTTACAACTGATTAACCGTAAAATATAACCTTGTTGGGTACCAGCACATTTGGTAATCAGTGGGAATAGAGCGAGAATGATCAGAAAGGCCAAGGCAGCTGTCACTCAGCCTTGTGATGCCGTTTTTCCTCTCTACACAACCGCTTAAACCCAGCATCAGAAGTTGTCTTTCGTGATAAATGAAAGAACAATGGAGGCATACCTCCAGAAACAAACTGGCGAAGATTAGAGATGACCTTGGCAGTTTGGGTGACCCAGCAGCCCTCCCAACCGAAAAGTTGAAGTTGTATTAACAACTAAGATCAAGGCACACAAGACTGAACTCATGGACCGAGATGTGCTTAAAGTGAAGACTTTGTGAGGGATGGCCAAAGCCTTTAACGTCAGCACATTATTGGCAAGATGTGCCAACTTTCCTCAGACCAAAGACGTAGTAACTTGGTCTCCCTCATATACACTGAAAAATTATTGGGGGAGGCTATGATATTGAAGGTCTTATTAGTTTCCTTAGGGAGACTAATATTTTTTCACCAAAATCTAATCATGCTAATGTTTATGCAATTTTTATACATTAGAGCATAATATTTATATTTGATTTGAATATATTTTTGTTATTTGTGATATTTTTTGATAGATTTTGTAAAGTTTTGAATATTTTCATATTTCTAGTTAACAAGGCATTCGCCAGACTAATGACCATATCTTTGACGCGGCAGATTATTTTAAACAATCATCAATCAAATCAATCCACTTGAATCATGCTTGTTAATGCTAAGTTTGTCTGGCGGTTCTGTCTAGCGGCTGATTATCTTGTTCGCTTTAGGTAACCATGGTAAACCTTACCTGGTTTGGGATGTCTGAACTAATATACTTACTGGTGGTTTGGCTATTCCTAGCGAATCTGGTTGAGGGAAAAACTCTAATACCCATCCCGATTTAGCATTGTTTCCCCGGCATCCTGTGGGTATGGGGACATATCGTAATTTAGGTATTTTATTTTTTCTTTCCGGGTGATTATCAATATTGAGTTTCTTAGGCTTACGGGAGACGTTTGATAAATTATTATTTCTATTTTTGGTTTGGAATTAAGCTCTCTATATTCACGAATGTAGCACTATTACAGATTCTTATCACTCGTATTTTTTAGTCCTTATTATCATTGGACCTAACCCGACACCTCTCCTTACTCATTGCAGATACTCCCCCATATATATATATATTATATATTGATATATGATATATAATATTTATATATATATATATATATATATATATATATATAAAATATATAATATATTATCTATATACTTATATCCTATATATATTATATATCATATATATACAGATATATATTTATATGCCCATATATGGCATATATAAACTAAATATCTCTATATATATATATATATATATATATCTAGTATATATAGATATATATATATCATATATAAATATTATATCATTATGGAATATATATAAATATCATACATACTAATCTTATATTCTAGAATACACATCTACATCTATCTACTATCTCTCTACTCTCTATATATCTAGCTGGACTATATCTATATATATATATATATATCTATATATATCGCTCTACTCTATATCTCTATATATCTATATATCTCTCTTCTTTCTGTGTATGTATAATGTATTATATAAGCATCCATATATATACCATACCTATAATGTATAAGTAAATATCTACATAATTAGATATATATATATATATATATATAATATATATATATATATATATATAATATATATTATTATATATATATGTGTGTGTGTGTTGTGTGTTTGTGTGTGTGTGTGTTGTTGTTTTGTGTGTGTGTGTTGTGTGTTGTGTGTATGCTTGGGTGTGTGTGTTTCATGTACATGAAATAAATAACACACACATATATCAATATATGTGTATATTATTCCTTTATATAGATATATATAAATACACATATCTTATTCACTTATATGTTTATTATACATATATGCATATATAATTTATGGATATATATTTATACATGATATATATAGTTATGGATCTATATTTATACTTCTATATTATTATGCTTATATTTCTACTTATATATATATATATTATATGATTATATATAATATATATATATTACACCACACACATGTATGTTGTATGCATTTAATGCATATATGTATGTATAGATTTAATGGATTTATTTATGTTTGTATGGTATGTTTTTGTATGTATGGTTTTGTATGTATGTTTGTATGCATACTGTATGTATGCGTGTAGGGTTATGTTTGTATGTATGTTGTCTGTATGTATGTATTATGTAGGTATGTATGTATGTATGTAGGTTAGGTAGGTAGGTAGTAGTAAGTAGGTAGGTATGTATGTTTGTATGCCGTATGTTGCATTTACATAAAGTGTCCTTGTCAGGATTCTAAATGAATAAACGATTATAGGCAAACTTGCATGAATGCACCTGAGTTATAACAAATATCTGTATATTCATCATATATCAAAGAAAAGACATCCAAAGGTGTTCCACATTTATGATTTCATGCACGAAATGAATGTTCACAGTTTTTGGGCTATTTAGTATCGAGTTTCTTGACAAACATGGCTCAGTAATTGGGAGAAAATTATAATTCACTTACACTCAAGTGGAATAATCCTATCACAGTTTTACTTGAGATGAGCAAATTATTTGGCTAAAAAGAGTTTAAAACGGACAGAGAATAATAAATTGAAAAATGTAGCTGTTTTGCATGTTGTTTAAAACAATTTAAGACAGCATTACATGTTTTTATTTATTGTACAGTTACTCAGAAGAACTATAGCTTACTAACGAACTTTTCAACCGGTGCAGATGAAACCAGAGAACGTGATCCAAAAAGTAAATCGTAAACAACATAACCCAGGTATTATAAATAATCAGCAACGATTCCGGTTTGTACCTTCACCGACTTACTCTAATGTACTTGCACTTTCTTTGTACAGGTGTTTCTAAACATGTGGGCTCAAATCTCAGATCCAGATGCAGGAGAAAAGCCCTGGAAAAAGTGATATGGACTACGATTCTCGAGAAAATAGAAGACCACAAGAGAATAACGACATCGAGGAAGACCCGCATCCCAAACACCACCGGAAAAACTAACAACCGGCAGGAACTTCTCACGGATCATAACCCACCCAGCCAACCGAGACTACACCAATGCAACAGGGCAAGAAAACCAATATGTAGTTCTACATTAACTTAAGTGGTGAATCTGAAGCTTCAAACTTTAACAATCCAAAAAAGTTAACAAGCTCACTAACAAATCAGATTTTCAAAATATATTATTGAAGATTCCCTGAGAGTTCAAGAGATAGGGAAGGCCATAAGATTCGAGGAAAATGAAATCTGTAAATTATAAAATTCTAAACCAATAAAACAAGAACATAGGTTGTTCATATGCACAGTTTTTTCCCGTAGAAATAGATCTAACCCCCAAAAAAATGAAGAGAAGAAAGAATAATAAGGGGAAAAAATACTGAATAGGGGAAAGTAATAAAAATAAAAAAGACAACAGAGAAAAAAAAAATGAGTTAAAGGGTTTAATTTGCCCTCAGATTAAAACTTAAAAGGCAGATACCAGAAAAGGCATAAATATTTCATACATTATACTGAGTCCAAGGGATATACTTCACCATCCTTAAATGTTTCATTATGAGGTTTGGGGTAGGGGGATCAGACATGTTAAAACAAGAAAAGATCAAAAATTTAAAAGTCAATTCAATATATTAAAAAATTTACCCCAACAAAACTACTTTATTTCATGGTACCACCCACACAATGCAATTCATGTAAATACATAGGGAGGCCCAGTATATAATACAAAAAGTATAACACCCAATGATTTAGAAAAAAAAAATCAAAGTTGAAGCCCATTCAAAAGAAAAGACTTCAATATTACAGCCCTTGCACCAAACCCAACAA
The DNA here is from genome assembly GCF_015228065.2 of Penaeus monodon. NCBI lineage: Eukaryota > Metazoa > Arthropoda > Malacostraca > Decapoda > Penaeidae > Penaeus > Penaeus monodon. The sequence continues at coordinate 1,049 of NW_023650968.1, read as the reverse complement.
TCAGTCAAAACACAGTTTACACAAAACTTCCAACAAGTAAATTAAAACAACATACAAACAAAAAACACGCAACATACAAACAACAAACACGCAACATAAAAAAACACGCAAATATAAAACCAGAACGCGCAAACATACAAAAACAGGACATCAACAACACAATCATAACCCAGACTTTAAGTCAGTGTTAAACTATAACTTAGGGTACAGAAACCCCAACGAAACGCAAAACCATAATGCAAAACATACACACACACAACACACAAACACACACACCCCACAAACACACACAACACACACACACACACACACACACACGAAAGCGAGGCAACACACTAGGAAAAAAATCACAAATCAAGAGAGATGATTTAAACATATCAAAATCAACACAAAAGACTCAATTACTAAAAACAATTCAGGATTCTCCAATAGCGTGGTCTCTACCAACACCTTTTAGAGATGGAACTCCAGTAAGGAGAAAAAAAGACTTTTTCATGAATGAAATAAAAAGCTATATTGTGCAGTATGAAACAAAGGTAGAAATTATTACTGAAACAACAACTGAAAAAACCAATCACCAAAAAAAAAGATGAATAATTTAAGGAAAAAACCATTCTCTTAATCTAGATCAGTACTAATAAAAGAAAAAAGAAAGAAGAAAAACAGATTAGAAATCTGGCACATAATGAGAAACCATTTTATAGACTATTGAAGCCTGGGAAAAAAAAGAGACATTTTAAATTTTAAAAATTACGGATTAGAAAAGACAGAAAAGACAAATCGAGGGGGTTTGAGCGCAATACAACTTATAAATTTAAGAGACCAATATTATTATATTATAACTTTTATATATATATTAAAAATATATATATATATATATATATTTTATATATTATATATATATATGTATATATATACTGTATATATATATATAAAAGAGTAATGGGGAAAAAAGATTAATTATATAAATAATGGCTAAATATATTTTTAACCATTATGATCAAATTTTAAAAGCAATATTTAGAAATTTCCAATATTTTCAAATTTAA
>NW_023650967.1:0-5794 GCF_015228065.2 Penaeus monodon | reverse complement strand
ATATTAAATTTTATATATATATAATTATATATATTAAGTATTTAAATATATATATATTAAAATTTTAAATTTATTTATATATAAAAAAATTTATATAAATATATACATTTAAAAATTAAATTTTATTAATAAAATAAATATTTATAATATATATAAATATATATAAATTTTTAGATTTATATAAAATATATATATATATATATTATTAAAATACATATTTATATTATATTATCTTATACAATATAATTTATTTATAATCAAATACAAAATATATAATAAATTAATAATATATTATATATTAATATATATATAATTATAATATTAAAATAATATATAATATAATAATCCACAAAACCAACACACACACACACCACACACAAAACAACACACACACACACACCAACACACACACCACACACACACACATATGATTATTATATTAAATATAAAATATATTAAAATTATATTTTGGGGTGTGTGGGGGTGTTGTGGGTGGTGGTTGTGGTGTGTGTAATGATAATAAAATAAATAAAAAAATAAAATAATATAGGTATAAATAATATATATAAATAAAAAAAATAAAAAATTTTAAAATAATACAACACACACAACACACAACACACAAAAAATTTAATATATATATAATATAATATAAATATATAGATATATGATATTATATATAATAATATTTTAAATATTTATATAAATCATACAAACAACACCACCACCCCACACACCCCACACACAAAAAAAACGCCAAAAATATATATATATAATAATATATATATAAATATATATTTTTTAAAATATTAATATAAATTATATATATATATATAAAGATATAATAATATATATATATAATATAGGAAATAAAATAATATAATATATTTTATAATATATATATAAAAATAGAATATATGATTATATATATATATAATTATATATATATATTATTATTATATAATATGTTATATTTATATATATATGTATATATATTATAAGTATATATAAATATATGTATGAATAGGATATATATGAATATATGTATTTTAATATAAATTATATGTAGATTTTGATATAATTATGTAATATGTTTATAGTATGTATAAAATTTTTTTATTATAATGATTATATAAATATATATGATTATATATTATATTATATATAAAATATAATATTTTGGGGTGTGTGTGTGGTTGTGTGTGTGTGTGTGTGTGTGTGGTGGTGTTTGAATATAATATATATATATATAATATAAAAATATAAAATTTTATATTATAATTATATATATAAATTTTAAATAAAATATATATAGAAAATATATTATATAAAATATATTAATATATTATATATATTAATACATAAACAACACACACAAAACACACACACACACACACACCCCCACCCCATATATATAAATTTTATAATATATATAATATATATATAATATATATAATATATGATAAAATATTATGGTTGTGTTTTTGGGGATATAAATATATATATATATATATAATATATAATTATAAACACCACACACACACACACAACACACAACACACACACACACACACACACACACACCACACACACACCACACACCCCACACATATATGTATTATATATATATAGATATAAGATATATATATATGTGTGTGTGGGTGGTGGTGTGTGTGTGTGGGTGTGTGTGTGTGTGTGTGTGGTAGAAAATATATAAAAATATAATTATATATTAATATATTTTAAAAATAATAGATATATAAAATATCATACACACACACACACACACCACACACACACACACACACACACCCACACACATATAGATACACATATATATATATAATAAATATAGATATATATATATTTATAATATATATATGATATATATATATAATATTATATAAAATAACATATTTATATATATAATATATAATCATATAAAAATATTTATATATAAAAAATAATAAAAAATTTTAATAAAAAAAAATTTAATAACTATTAATATTTAATTTATCATATATAATTTTATATATAATATATATATATATAAATTTTAATAATATATTCATATTAATATTAGAAATATATATATACAATATATAATATATATTATATAATATATATATAATAATAATATATATATATAATATATATATATAAAATTAATAATATATTTTATATGTTATAGATTTATTATATATGTAATATTATTTTATTTTAAAATTATAAAATATATTATAAATTATGTTAATGATATATAAATAATAGTAAAATGTATATTTTTTGATATAATATATATATTTTAATAAAATAATGTAAATGATATATAATATATATATATATATATATATATATATATATATAATATATAAAAATATGTTATATAAAATTATATAAAAATTAAATAGTATATTATTTATAATAAATATGTATATTGATATTATATATATATAAAAAATTTTAATATTATAATAAAATGAATTTATGATATATATATATAGATTTTAAAATTTTATATTTTTTTATATAATATATATTAAAAATTAATATATATATATGATATATATAATATATATATAATTTTATATATAAAATATATGATATAAAATATATATATATAATAAAATAATATATATATATATTATATTATTTTGATTTTAATTAATATATGATAATATATACATATATGTATAGAGTATATTTAATATGTATATGAACTTTTTTTGTATAAGTAAAAAAATTAAAATTAAAAATATTATACACATATAATAACACACAAAAGGTTATATACAATATTTTCTTTTATATTAAGTAAATTAGAATATATAGATATATATGTATTTATTGTTTATTTTATATAATATTTTAAGTATATATTCATAGTAAATATATTAGTATATATGTTTTAAAACATATATATATATATATTATATATATTAATATATATATAAATATATATAATTATATACGATAATAATAATATTTTTCATGGCATTTTTATATAAATATTTTTATTTATATTTTAAAAGTAAAATATATTATATTTACATATATATATGTTATATCTTATTATTATAATTTTAAAATATAGTATAAAAATATATATAGATATAATATGATATAGAATAGATATATTTATAGATATAGATAGATGATACATTATCCCACGATAGTAAAATTTCTGTGTATAAAAAACATAATATATAAAAATAACACATATAATTAAACCAAAATATACATAGAAAATATATACACATAAAAAAATATAAATAAAAACTTGATATAAAAATTAATATAGACTTGTTTTATACATTTTTGTATTTAGTTTTTGTGGTATAGTATATGTTTATAATATATATTTTTTTATTGGTATTTGTATGTATATATATGTAAATATGTATTTGCACATATATATTTGTATATATACTTATTTGCATGCATACATATTTGTGTCCATGTGTTTTTACATTTATATATATAAATACATATTTGTACGTATACATACTTATGTATAGGGGGTTTTTTCTGTATAGGTTTTTAAAAATATGTCTGTATATGAATGGATAAAATAATATAATATATAATATAATATATATTTTATATAATATATATATAATATACAACAATAAATATATATAAAATATATTATTTATAAAATATATTAAAAATTTTATAATATATTTTGTTTAAATATGCATTTGCATATATTTGCTTATGTGTTTATATATATGTATTATGTAGATATTATATATTATTCACACACACACACACACAATACACACACAATACACACACACACACACACACACACACACACACACACACACACACACACACACACACACACACCTATATATACATATATCATATATATATATAATATATATATATATATATATATATATACTTATGTGTGTATGTTTATCCATATATGTATATGTAAATATGTTTTTATATATGTATGTATGAATATTTATGAATATATTTGATAATTGTATTAATATTCATATATGTGTGGGTGTGTGTGTGTGTGTGTGCATATGTATATGTATATATATAAATGTAGTGTGTATGTATAGAAATATATTTTTTTATGTATATATGTGTAAACACTATACATGTGTTTATATGTATATATATGTGTATATATATAATACATACATATTATATATATTTATATATATATACATATATAATATATATATATATATATATATATATATTATATATATAATACATATATATATATATATATATATATATATATATATATATATATATATGTATATATGTGTGTATGTATGTATCTATTCATAGCCACATATGTGAACTTCCTGTATGGGTTTTTGTCTGATATATATATATGTATGTATATATGGGCTGCTGTAGTATAAGTAGCCTATAATATATATATATATATATATATAATATATATATATAATATATATACCATAATGTATATTTGTGATATATATAATGTGTGTGTATATATGTATACATATATAGGTATATGTATGTGTATGTTTATGGCATGGCATAGGGCCGTGTTAAAAAAGATACCCAAAATCATTAATCCAGGGACCCTTTTATTCATCTATATTAGTTTAATTTTTTGTCCCTTCGAAATTATTACATATTATTTTTTTGTCGATACAGATTTGATATTTTAAATTTTTATTTTAATTCGAAAAATTTTTTGGTTTATTCGTTATTGTTGAATTTATGGGAAGTTGTTAATATATAGGTTTGTGAGGGTTTGGGGTTTCAATCAGTGTATTTTATGGGGAAATTTTTCTCGATATAAAGGGGGAGGGGGGGTAATTTGTGGGATGACCCCCATAAAGGGGCCAAAATCACACCTCCCTTCAGTCTTTCCCATGGGCTTCCCCCCAGTTCTATTGTTGGATGATTTTATTTTTTATTTTTAGGGGGTCCATCATTTTTCCACGATGATTTTTTTTTTTATAAGAGAAAAAAAGTTAACAAATGTTTTTGGTTTTCATAAGCAACTTGTCTCGCAATTTGGGCGGATGAGATGGGAGATGTGGAATTGCCCCCCTTCAATATGGGGAAGGTGGCGAAATGCTCTAAGAAGTTTCCGTATAGAAATTTCCGTTTGAAAAACTATTTTCGGGGTTCACAACTTGGATAACTTTATCGGGCTTCAAGAAAGTACATGTGGGGAAAAATTGTTACTTTTTACCCCAACTATCACAAAAACCCTATATTAACAATACGCAGCCGTACACAAGCACATTCAGCACGGCCACACTTTCACATCCCAGCACACGCCCGATACACGTATATGCCCAATCTATTACTATATAAAAATTTTGGCCCCGAATACCCCCACACTTTGACACGCGTCCCCACGCACGTACACGCACAAAAGGGCCAGCATACTTTTAAGTAAAAGTACGCGCACACACTAACCGCACACACACGAATTTTCGACATATCTTTTTGATAGCAGCAATTGTAATGTATATATAGTTTTGCATGATAGCAAACGGTCATAGAATATTTAACAAATATACCCAGAAAAAAAAACCCTTCATTTTTTTTTTTGGTTTTAAAATTTGTGTATTTTTAATATTTTATAATAATTATAATAATATATAATATACATTTCATAAATAATATATAATTTTTATAATATATATATAAAATATACATAATAATATATATATATATATATATATATATATATATATTATATATTAAAATTTTAAAATATATATAGGTAGATAAATGTAGATTGCGAACCGACCATTTTTTCCATTTTAATTAG
>NW_023650966.1:2500-5795 GCF_015228065.2 Penaeus monodon | reverse complement strand
TTTCCCATTTTTTTTTTACCATTTGCTCAAGCCATCTTAGAGGCCAGCAGCCTTTCTTGTCTGAATGTGTTTTGCGCAATCGATGTCTCCCCTCGTGTCGGGGCGCGGGGCGTCGCCCTGCACCGTAGCTGGGCCTTAGGAGAGTAGGGGCGGCCGCTGAGTGCCAACTTGGAGAATTTGTGACGTACAAAAGAAGGTGTCCCAGTCCTTAGAATAGCTGACTTAGGGTGTAACACAAGTCATGGCGAGTGCAGCTGCAACAGAAAATTTGATGTGTTGTGTATTTGATATTGTTTGTGGTAAATGCGTGGAACATATGGCCCCCTATGTACATGCCAAACCCCAGACACACACACACACACACACACATAAACACACACACACAACACAACACACACAACACACCACCACACACACACCCCCACACACCCCACCACACACCATCACACACACACACACACACACACACACTATATATATATATATATATATATTATATATAATATATATTATATATAAATATTATATATATATTATATATAGAAATATATAAAATTATTATAAAATATATTAATATATTAATAAATAACTATTATATAATATAATATAATATAAATTATATAATAAACATATATATATATATATTATATATAATATATATATATATATATACATACACACACACCATAAATATACATACAAAACAACACACACACACACACACACACACACACACACACACACACACACATATGTATATATGTATGTATATGTATATGTATAGTTACATGTATATAATGCATATATATCCCAAAATTATATTTTTATATATATTATATATATATATTATTATATATATATATATAAATGTATTGAATGATATAAATATATTTTCATATTATATATTAAAATTATTCATTATAAAATTAATATATATTTTATTATATATATGTATTAAAATATACATTACACCATATATATGTATATATGTATATATATTTTTTATAAGTATTTATATAAGTGTATATGTATATGCATGTATATATATGTATTTATATATTGACCACACACACACACACACACCACACACACAGACCCAACACACACAAACACACACAAAATAATAAATATATCAAATTTTATATATATATATATATATATATATATATAAATTTATTATTTTATATATATTTTACATGTAATATATATATAATATAATATATAATATATTATATATATATATAATATATATATATATTTAATATTTTATTTTTTATTTTTTTTAAACATGTATTTTATTATATATAATATATATATATATATTATATATATATATATAATATCAACAAATTACAACAAAAACCACAAAACCAAACACCACCCCACACACCACACAACACCCACAACACACACACACACACCACACACCCCACCCCACCCCCACCCACACACCACACACACACACCCACACAAACACACACCCACACACACACCACACACACACACAAACACACACACACTTATATAATATATTATATTAATATATAATATATATAATTTTAATATCCATACAATATGTATATATATTTTTGTGTGTGTCTCTTCTCTGTATATATATATTTTTTATTTTTTATATATATATATTATTAGATATTATGATATGAATATATATATATAAATGTATATTCATACCCCGTTATCTAATAAAATATATATTGTTATATAAGGGTATATTTTTATATTATATTATTATATTTATATATATTAGTATTATATTAGTATATATAACAATATATACCCATATTAAAATGTATATATATGTTGTGTATATATAAAATAAATTTATATATATATAAAATTATTTAAAATATTTTTATTTTATATATATTTTTATATAAATTTTTATTTAAATATATAAAACTTTAAATAAAGAAATAATTAAATATATATTTTTAATTATAGAAATAAAATATTATATTTATTATATATAAATTTTTAAAATATAATATATATATTCTAACACACAAACACCACAAAAACACACACACACACACACACACACACACACACCACACACCAAACACCAACCCCACACATAATTATAATAAATAAATATATAATAAACATATATTAAATAATAAAATTAATAGCCATACCTCAAACATGCACACCACACACACACAATATATGTATATATTTTATAAATTTTTATAAATGTATAGTTATACAGATATATATAAAAATTTTTAAAAATTTTAATAAATAAATTTTAATAATATGAATTTTATAAATAAAAAATTAAAATATATTAAAAGAAAAAAAACCACACAAACACACACCACACACCACCCACACACACACCCACACAACCACACACACCCCAACACACACACACACACCCCCCGCGCCCCGCCCCCAACACAAACACATACAACATATATAAAATATTATATATATATATATATTAATAATATTTTTTTATAATTTTTCTGACATAAAAAATATAAGTATATATAAAAAATTAAAAAATTTATAATATAAAATATATTATATAATAAATACATATAATATATATATTTAAAAAAAATAAAAAACCACAACACACACACACACACACACATGTTCACCCCCCCACACCACACCACACACCCATATGTATATATGTTGTATCTGTCTATATGTACTCTTACATGTCTCTCCCTGACTCTCTCTTACCTAATCTACTCTCTCTCTCTCTACCTCTATCTATCGATTCTCTCTCTCTCTCTCCTATCTCATGTATCTGCCTGATCTCCCTCCCTAATCTCTCTCATCTCGCTTACTCTCTATACTCTATTCTCTTCTCTCTATCTCATTCTCTCCCTCTCTATCTCTCTCTCTGTCTCTCTACTTTTATACCCTCTACCTCCCCTATATATGTCTCTATTGTTCTCTATGTTTATCTAAGTATTTATATAAGTGTATATGTATCTGCGATTTATATATTATTTATATACTATGCACACACACAGCAGCACACACACACACCCTACACACCACCAGACCCACCACACACACGCGCGCACACACACAAACACATACCACTATATCTAATATATATATATCTTATATATATATATATATAATATCTCTTTCTCTCGTCTTTCTATATCTCTTTACATGTATATATATATCTATATCTATCGTCTATCATATATATATATATATATATATATATATATACTCTATACTCTTTTATATAATATATATTTATAATATATTTCTCTTATCTAATTTCATGTATCTCTATACTATC
>NW_023650965.1:0-5795 GCF_015228065.2 Penaeus monodon | reverse complement strand
GGGGTTTGAAAAAATAAAATTTTTTAAAAAAAGGGGGCCCCAAAAAATTTTTTTTCTAATTTTAAAAAATTTCTATAATTTTTTTTATTTAATATTTTTTTTAAATTATTATAAAAAAAAAAATTAATTTTAAAATTTTAATTTTTTTTTTTTTTAAAATTTTAATTTATATTTTATTTTTTATTTATATAATTTTTTATTTTTTTTTTATATATTATATATAAATATATTTTTAAAATAATATATTATAGCTTATTTAAAAAGGAAAATTCGTGAGGACTCAATTGAAAAAAATAATTGCCAGAAAAAATTTAAAAAAACAATATCTCATTAAACGCAGCCCATAAATTTTTAAAAAGATTTAGACTAAAAACCTACCATACTACCCCAGGTGGGTGAAAAATGAATTGATTGAAACAAGTTCAAAACGTGGCAGGTGGTTTTACGATAAAACAGGGGTTTTTCGGGGTGTAATCAAGATCAAAAAGGTAAAATAAAAAAAAATAAAAAAATAAATAAAAAAAAAAAAGGGAAATAAATGTGTGTGACAAAAAGAATATGGAAGAGTTAAAATACTACTGTGTCCGTGGGGTTTATGGTTTGGTGTGCGGTGTGTCGCGCGTGCGGGCTGGTGTGGGGTGGGGGGGGTTTTGGTGGGGGTTGTGTGGGGGGTGGGTGGTTGTGTTGTTGTGGTGTGTGTGTGGTGTGTGTGTGTGTGTGTGTGTTTGTGTGTGTGTTGTGTGTGTGCGGGGGCGTGGTGTATGGTGTGTGTGTTTGCTTGCGCGTGTACAAAAATGTACCGTTTATGTCCACGAGTATTTTTTTTGTATGGTAAAGCGACAGGGGATAGCGCGTGGGGGGGGGGCGCATTTTGGGACCCCAGCATTTTTTCCCAAACCCTTTCCGCGGCAAATAAGTCTACGAAAAGGGTTTCCCCCAAAGACGCATTTTACCGGTAAAAAAAAAAAAAAACATTAAGATTCCACGTGGAACCCAGAAGGAGAAAACAACAGTGCTAAAAAAAAAAACAGTACAATATCATTAGACAATACCAAACAGATGGCGTTCATTGTCAGTGACACATTTCAAGATGTTTGTTCAGATCTCTACTTTGTTGGTAGATGTAGTGAAATTTTATTATATTACATATAAGAAAATATTGATGACACAAAATGAGGTTAGGAAAACCGGAAAAATACCTACCGTTCTATTTTTATACAAAGGGTAACAATTGTGGTTCAAATTTTAGATTGTTAGTTTTTAAAAGAGAAAAAAAAGAATTAGATGTAACAGCAAAAAGCTATTACTTTGATTTTTAACGTAAGGTGACATATTACCTTCAGTCTATGTTTTGCTTTGGGTGTAGGTTATTAATGTAATCGTATTTTGGGTGTGTGAAGTATTAGAAATAATTCCACTATTCAGTAAGACTCGTATGAATAAGCCATTAGCTTTAAGGACTCAAAGGACGTCAGGGGATTTTAGGATTTTCAGAAGATACTATGACTTTCACGAGTTTACAACGGCATCACGAGATACAACGGCGTCACGAGATACTATGACGCACGAGATACTAAGGTGTCACGAGATGCTATGACGCCACCAGATACATGAACGTCACGGGGGCTATTACACCTCGAGATACTATGACTTTCACGAGTTACTATAAACGTCACGAGTTACTATGACGTCACAATAGTGTAACATCTCCAACAACCGTAACCCCAAGAGAGTTCAAAGAGAAAAGCACTGTTACGCCGTCACTCAGTAACAGCACAAAGCTCAACATTACCGAGGAAAAGGGATTTGACGTCAAAAGTGCAGCTGTGTCGGAAAGTAACAATAATACTGCAAACCTTAAGCCATAAACATATAAAGACCTTTGATCCCGTGCCTTGCAAGTGTTGCTTCATATAGATATATAATTGTTTTTTTTTTTTTTTTTTTTCAAAGATTGCCTGTCTGCCTGTTGCCGCGAGATCAAAGGTCGAAGTAAAGGGGTTATAACACTAGGCTTAGAGAGAAAAAGATTTGTTTTTTAAATAGGTATTTCGCTTCCTTTGCCTTCCATGAATACTGCTCAAGACAAGGCGCGGAAATCCAAGGCCCCATCACTCCCATCTTACTAGCAGGGGTCAAGTTCCCACGCGAGGGGCAGGTCAAGCGAGGTCATTCGAACGCGTAGGAGATCGCAGGGGGCAATGGGGGAGGCTTGACCTCGTTGGGACCCTTTCCCTTCGGGGGGGTGGTCACTGGGTGCTCCCAAATAGGCCTATTTTTTAGTTAGCAAAACCGGCTTTTTGTGTCCGCTACGAGCTCGTAGCCGGGCGTACGTTTCTAGATAAAAAAGATTTCCCAAATTTTTTTTGGGTGTTTTTTTCCGTAAAAGGAAATATTTGATTATGCCATGAACATAAAGCCTTTCATTTTTTTTTTTCAGGTTTATAACCCTAACTTCCTTTGTGTTGTTTTGGCCGAATTGCTGCCAAACCTTAAGCGAAAATATCCAGGCACCCTTTTGGTGCATTTACAAAAGGATTTCACAGCAGATTATCGCAAATTTTTCTAAAATTTGTTTCGCGGTAGGTGATCCCCCCGGTTTTAAATAGATATTCTTTTGCACGATCAACGTCGAATTGTTAATCCGGTAATCGACAAATTAAAGAAAAAAATTATTCCACAAAAATTAAAGGTGACATCTTTTAAAGGAATAAAACCCATTTCCCAAACAAAGGGGCTAAAAAAATTTTTTTGATCGGAATTAAGAAAAATAAAAGGAATACCACGCGCCCCAATTTTTAGTATTTTTATATTTTTTTTCGGCTACTAGTTTTTCTGTAAAAATGCATTTTTGTGTGTATGTGTTTGAACTCATTTCGGGGGAAAGAGGGGGAGAGGGAGAAGGAGGGGGAGGAGAGGGGGAAGAGAGAGAAAGGGGGGGGGAGGGAGAGAGGAGAGAGAGAGAGAGAGGGGGAAAAGAGGGAGGGAGGGGGGGGGAGGGGAAAGAGAGAGATGGGGACAAAGGGAAAAGGAGAGAGAAAAGGAAAGAGAGGGGAGAAGAGGGGGGCTATACTATACAGTATATCGCTTTAATTGCTAAAGTAGCATTTCCCTTTTTAATATTTTTAAATATTTTCTCCAAAAAGATCAAAAACGTTAATCATAGAAAAAAATGGATACAAAGCCAGCCCATGCATGAGAATTCACATGGAATAAACGTAATATGATTTTTTTTGTAGTACTCTTTATTTTTTTTATAAACAAGATGTTTTCCCGAGGTTTTCTTTTTACCTTTTACCCTATTTCAAAGACTTTTAGAAAAAAAAAACGGGGGCAATCCAGGAGGGTGGTGATGTAAAACCTACAATATATAAATATTATATAATAATATATATAAAATAGGTGTGTGTGTTGTGTGTGTGTGGTGGGGGGTGTGTGTGTTGGGGGTGTTACATACAACAAATAAATTATATATATTATATTGATATTATATATAATAATATATATAAATTATTATATCTGGGTGGGTGGGGGTTGTGTGTGGTGGGGTAATATATAAAAAATAAACTATAAAAGATATATATAAATATTTTTATTAATAAATAATATATATATATATATAAGTACATCGCATGTATGTTTAATAAGGAGACTCACAATGGAAAACCTCCAAAAAAGAAATAAAAAAAAATTTTTTCATGAACCCCAAAACAAATAATTATATTATTAATAAATTTCAGCATTTTTAAAATTGGGAAAACTTTTGTATCTACTTTCCCCGGGGAAAACGAAAATGAAATGGAAGAAAAATAATGTGTTTGAGGGAATAAAAAAACAAAAGTGACGATTTTCAAGCTTTTTGAACCGATATTTCCATTTATTTTTTTTTTAAAAGAAAAAAAAGTTTGTTGCATTATGAGCAAACTTTTCGTAATTATAGTTTTTTTTATTTTATTGGGACTCTTATCATATTTTTGCATTATTTTTATTATTTAATTGTTTTTTTTTTTTTTTTTTTTATTTAAATCATTATTAAATTGTTATATCATTATTATTTTTTTTTTATTATTATTAATTTTATTAAATTATTATTTATTATTATTTTTATTTTATTACATATCAACATCATTATTTTATAAATTTAATTTTTTATCCATCATATCTTTTTGTATTAAAGTTATCCAAAATTTTTAATAATTATTTTATAATTATTTTTTACCCTCATCATCATTATTATTAATTTACTATGGGTTTTTATATTATCTTAATTTTTTAAACGCTATACCCACTACTACCGCTACCCTTTAAACCAAATAGAAATCCACTTTTTTCTTTTATTCCCTTTATTTATCACCCCTTTTTTAGAAGATTTTTAAATTTAATACTAATTTTTCTAATCTTTTAATTTATATTTTTCATCACATTTTTTAAAATTCCTTTTTTTTTGTTAGATGATGGTTTTTTAAAATTTAAAATGAAAAAATTTGCACTTAAAGTATTTTTTTTTATTTTAATAGCACTTTTACCCGACCAAAATCATTTTTTTCAATGTTGTTTTTGCTTTGCGAAAACCCCTTTTGCCCTATTTTTATTTTATAAAAAGACAATTTTTTCCCACGCTTTTCCCTTCCCCCTTATTTCTTTAAACCCTTTTTAAAAAAGCCTTTTTATTTTTTCCACAAAAAACGCATATTTTTTTCTTTTTTTTTTTTTTTTTTTTTTTTTTCCATTATCATTTTTTTTTCATTCCCTTTTTTATTGTTAGTTTACACCTTTCCCCATCAAATGAGATAGGAAGAAAGGTGGAAAGGAAACTGAATAAAATAAAAAAGTTTGGGAAAAAAAGGCTAAGTTTTTTTTAAAATGGAGACAGTACTATAATAGTGAAAAAATAATTATTTTTTCCCCTTCTTTTCCCTCTTTTTTTTTCTGCTTTCTCTGTTTTTTCTTATTATTTTCCCATTTTTTGTTTTTCCTTTTCCCAAATTTATATCGCCCATTTTTCCCCTTTCCTTGTCTGTTTGTTTTTTTTTTTTTTTCTTTTTCCCGTTTTCCGATTGTTAACTTTTTGAATGTAATTTTTTTTTTTCCCTCCTCCTTTTCTCTTTCTCCCCCTCTCTTTTTTCTCTTTTCTTCCCTCTCTTTTCGTCCCTTCTCCTCCCCTTTTCTCTCTCCCCTTTTTCCCCCTTTTTTCTCTTTTTTTCTCTTTTTTCCTTTTTCTTTTTTGTCTCTTCTTTTTTTCTCCCCCTTTTTTTTTTCCTTTTTCCTCTTTTCCCCTCTCTTTTCACTCCCCCCTCCCCTTTTTCCCCTCCCCCCCCCTTTTCTTTTCCATCTTTCCCTTTTCCCCCCATCCCCCTCCCCTTTTCCCCCTCTTTTCTCTCTCTCTCTCTCTCTTTTTTTTTCCCTCTTTCTTTTGTCTCTCTCTCTCTCTTTTTTTCTCTCTCCTCTCTCTCTCTTCTTCCCCCTCTCTCTCTCTCTTTTCTCTCTCTCCCCCCTCTCTCTCTCTCTCTCTTCTTTTTCTTCTACATCTTCTTCTTCCCCTCTCCCTCTCTCTTTTCTCTCTTCTCCCCTACTTTACCTTATGTTTCTTATGGCCCCTTTTTTTCCCCCGTAACCCTACCCTTAACCCCAAACGCTGTCTCAAAACAAACCCGTTAACCCACACCCGGGAAACCCCCTTTCTGTGCACCAGAAAAAAATTTTGAAAGGTTTAAAATGGGGCTTTTTTTTTTTGGGTTTCAAAAAAAAAAAAAAAAAAAAAAAATTTTTTAGAAAAAAAATTTATAAAATAAAAG
>NW_023650964.1:0-5795 GCF_015228065.2 Penaeus monodon | reverse complement strand
GGCAGCATGATGAACAGGGGCAACATGATGAACAGGAGCAGCAATATGTACAGGGGCAGCATGAGCTAAGGCAGTGCCATGATGCACGGGAGCAGCATGCCCCACAGGAAGATGGCTGAGCGCGTGGATCGGGCGATGCAGAGAACTCTTAACATGGTGACTGATTTCCCCGGACGCGAGGGCCACCACGCTTGCCACCAGCACCAAACTTGCCTAAGGAAAAGACAAATGCAAAGATGTTACAACAATGCATAAGAGTAAAAACAAAATATTACATATTTAATATAACGCATTTATTACTAATGAAAAACAAAGTGACGGCAATCAAAGGATAAATATCAAGTGTCCATTTTGACAAAGATCAGGACGATAAAGTCTGAGTGTCCCAGATATTCTGGTATTCAGTTATTAGGATGGAGAGTATTATGTGTTCGTGAAATATGTACTTCAGGTTTTTTTAGTTCCATCAGTGCTTTCTGCAAATCCTCAATAACTTTTTTTTTTTATACTTGAGTAAACTGTAGTCAATCAAGAACAATGACACAGGGTCACAACACTTTTATACTGTCTATGACTTTGTATATAGTTCATAGAAGGAGCATAGTCCTCATATTCTATTGACCTTAGTTATGTCATGTTATTTCAGGTGAAAGACATATCATATGAGAAACAAATTAAAGAATATGAGGGAAACATCTAATACTGGTGAATCAGAGGTATGTACTAAAAGAAAAAGAAGAGTGATAATGAAAATATTTGTATATTTACTTATTATTGTGTCTGTGTGGATGTATGTGATTATGTATCCAGTGATATATGTATCATTATTCTCAGGTACATTTTCAATAGGAAGTAACAACGCAAAACATACCGTGACCACTATTAATGGGTTTACCCAGGGTATCTTTCTAATTACACGTTCCTTATGTGAGTTTCATATACACACACATATATGTATATATATATGTATACATAGCAAACATATTATATTTCTTTTTTTTTCTGTTATCAAGGAAGGACCGTCATTATACTGCGTTATGTATCCTTTCAGATTGGATCATCTTTCATAGAAATATTAAAGTAAGGAACACAATCAACGATAAAGAACAGAATAATAAAGGACAAAAACTGACGATGACATGATGATGAAAAAAAATGATGATGATGATGTAATAGAGAAGTATTCATCAACAACAAATGGGGAAATTGTTATTTATGCTAAATTTTAAAATAAATAATAAAATTTTGGATAGTAATAAAAATTAAACAAAAAATAAAAAAAATAGTAATTAAGGAATTTCCCAATAAAAATTAAAAAAGAAAATGGCCCAAATTTGGGGTTTTATTTTTTATTTTGGTTTTTAAAGGGGATTATTATTTTTTAAATATATTTTATAATCCCATCCCCCTCACCATCTTTAAACCATCCACCAAAATCATCATTCTTCATCACATCACCCTTAAACGTCATCTCATCATCATCATCATCCTCTCATCATTATCATCCTCATCATCACCCTCATAAATCATTATAATTTCTTTTCATTCTATTTTTTTTTTATTTTTTATATAAAAAAAAAATATTTCGAAATTATTTTTCCATCCTTTGTTATATCTATATTTCCAATAATGATAAAAATTCATCGGTTTTGTCATGTTCTCGATGTTTTTCATCTGCGCATAAGGTGCAATAAACGTGCAATTAATCTATCATTTTCCTTTCTAACTTCCTGTTACGCCCTTGGCGCTGTCGGGCTTGCAATCCCCCTTTTAAAATTACCATGAAACCCATTGGTTCTCAATGATGGTACCCAAAATTCCAAGTCTTTTCTACAGCCCCTTTTTTTTCAACCCCATCCTTCTGGGAAATTAAATAGTGCGTCTTCGTCGGGTTCCCTGACGAAGCCGTCCCAAAAATTAAAAAAAAAAGGGGGGCCCTATCTCAAATGAAAAACATACAGTGAGATAATGAGGGGTTGACTCAGAATTCAATAAAAAAAAAACTTCCCTAAAAAGGGAATCTTTTGGCACCCCTTTTTAAAAACCCACTCCCAGACAGGTTATTCAAAAATTTCCTTACACCGTGCGTTTTTTTGGGCTGTATGTTCATTTAGTTACATGGGTTTGGTTTTTGGTTTTTAGGCTGTGATCCATCTGATAAGTGTTTGTATCTTTCTTGTCCATAAAGGTTTTGGGTGCAGGTAAAGTTTGAGCGAGTAAATTCTATGTCTTCAGTGAAAGCCCAAACATAGGGAACCCCTTCTCTCTCTAGCTTTTTATCTGTCCCATATTTTTGCTTGTATTATTTTTTTTCCACCCTCCTCTATTATCTATCTAGTTTTTTTTCTGCCCTCTGTCGTTTTGTCCCCCTTTCAATTTTGTTTAAAAATCTGTGGCTTTAAACTGCCATATTCTGTAGCCGCCAAGCGCCCTGTTCTAACCATAGTACTAGGTCCGGGGAATAAAAAAACATATTTTTTTGACGATTAATTATACCCTTTTTCCATATAAAAAGTTGGGGGGGGGTTTAAAACACCCCTTTACTAACATAAAATTTTTTTTTCCTGTATAAAGATTTTCAATTTTTTTTTTTTTGGGGAAATTTTCCTTTCTAAACGGGGTGACCGGTGTTAGAGTTTGGAAAAAAGCTGTCACGTCGGCAATCTGAGTTCGGGGGTTCGAGTCACAAAATGGCGCGTTTTTCCCCTTGGGCCAAGGAACTTCCCCCTCGATGCCTACCTATACTGGGGGGCAAGCCACCCCAATTTTTTCGTCCCGGCCCCAAACCCCGGGGTAAATAGAGAGGGTGGGCCCGTCGGGAAAGGGTTCCGGCCAAAAAAAGTATCTCCCAAACCTATCATCATGGCAAACCCAAAATTAAAAATGGGATAAAGCAAAAAAAAAAAAAAAAAAAGATTTCCCTTTCAAAACGTATTTTTTTATTTTAGGGTATATGAAAGGTAGGTTTACAGTTATATAGGGGATTATTCAACCAAAAACCAAACCCAACTCCCCCACAAAAACACATCCCCCCTTTTCTTTTTAACACACACACACACACACCCCCACAAAAAACACACCACACAAACACAAAACACACCACACTATTTATATAAAAATATAATATATTAATATATAATAAATATATATATATAAATTATATAGGGTCGAGTTGTTTTGATTCGACTTTTAAAAGGAAAAAAAAAAGGGTAAAATTTGGAAAAAGACTAATTCCTTTGGGGTTCACGGGGAAACCGAAAGGAGAAAAAAAACAAAAGCAAAGGGACAGGGGGTGAAAATTTTTTGGTCGGGTTTTTTTTGCCAAAAAATTTTCCCCCAAGCTTTTTCCCCGGGGGTTTGGGAGTAAAAGGGAAAGAGCAAAGAGTATAAATTACCACATTTCCCAGAAAAAGTGGATTGAACCTTATTTTAATTCACTTACCAGAAACTACAATTTTCGTTTTTCGGTAAAACAAGATTTTTATTACGGGGCCCTGAACATACTTGGGGGTGGGGGGAAAGGAAAGGAATCATCTGTGGGAAAAGGGGGGATGAAAAAAAAAACCTATTACTACTCGGGCCCCCCCCCCCCCAATTTAAAAAGTGAAAAATCTAAACAAATTTAAACCCTTTATAGATAAAATCATAATTCCCTCTAAATTTGTTTTAACACTTTTTTTTTTTCAAAATAAAAATATTTTCTAAACCTTTTGGTGGGGGTTTTGGGAATGCTCCCTTTCCCAAAACTTTACAATCATAAAAAAATGCATCTTTTAAAAGTCAGTCTCGACGTGTGTGTGTGTGTGTGTGTGGGAATAACCGTGTTCCCCGGGTTTTTGTGCATGTGTGCGTTGCAGCAGGGAAAACACGGGGAAATTTTCCCACACACCACACACACACACCCCACACACACACACACACACACACCACACACAAAAACACAACACACAACACAACCCCCAACCAACACACACACACACACGCACGCCACACACACATTGGCCCTTTTTCCCCCCCGGGCCCGAGGGCGGGAAAACGCTTTCCCTTCCCGCGCCGCCGCCCCCCGCGCCCGGGCTTTCCCGCGGGCGGGCCCCGCGCGACGGGCTCGGGCGCCCCGGCCCGAACACCTGGATGCAGGCTATTTTACCCCGCAGCCCCTACCTGCTTTCTAAATTAAAAGGCCGATGGGCGTCCTGCCCCGTACTCGGGTTTTATTTCCTTTTGAGCGCTCGAGGCCAAAAGGGGGGAGTTTTTTTTGCATTTCGTCGCACGAAATAGTAAAATATTTTGGTTTCTGGGTCTTTCTTAGAAAAATGAAAAAGAATGGTGACGGAGAATAAGCTTCCCAGATGTCGTTCATTCTCTCAGTTATGTGGGCAAAAATTTAAAATGTCCCATTCTGGGAAAAGATCGACTGTCAAAAAAAAAAAAAAATAGAAAAAAAAGTAATAAAATAATTTTATGTTATTATATATTATTATAAATTTTTATATAAAGGAAAAAAATATAAAAAAATAAATAAATATTTTTATATAATATATATATTACACTATGTGTGTATATGTATATGTATATATGTGGGGTTGGAGTTTTTGTATATATGTAGTATTGCGTGTATATTATATTTTAAATATATATATAATATTTTATAATATATATATATTAATTTTTATAATTTTATATTTATATATATACATTTATACACACATTCAAAAAACAGCATTTAAATGCAAAACATGTAATATATAATATTATTATAATTTTAAAATAAATTTTTTTAAAAATATATAAAAAAATATATATATAAAAATTATAATTTTATATTAATATTATATATTTTTATAATTTTATTAAAAATTATTAATATAATATATATTTATATATAATATATATATATATATTTATATATATATTATACTTATATATATATATATATATATTATATATATTTTATTATATATATATTATATTATATAATATTATAAAATATATAACATGTAGCAGTTATGCATGTATGTTGAATGTGTGTATATATATTTTATATATAATATATATATATTTATATATATATATATTTATATTATTATATATATATTTTTATATATATATATATACACCATATACATACATATATACATACATCCAGCACAAAATATACTATACATATACACACATATGTGTATATTATATATTTATTATATATATATATATATATATATATATATATATATATATATATATATATATACACATATATATATATTACTTTTTTTTCTATTTTTTTCTTTTTTGACAGTCGATCGTTTGCAGAATAGACACTTAAACTTTTGCCACATCCAACTGAGAGAATGACGACATCTGGGACGCATTAGTCTCCGTCACCATTCTATTTCTATTTTTCTCAAGTAAGACGCCAGTACCAACTATCTACTATTTTCGTGACGACTGGAAAATGCTAAAAACTCCCCCTTTGGGCCCCTCGAGCGCTCAGAAGGAATCAAACCCGAGTACGAGCAGGACGTCATCGCCTTTAATTAGTAAGCAGGTAGGTGGCTGCGGCGTCATAGCCTGCATCCAGTGTTCAGCCGAGCGCCCGAGACCGTGCGCGCGAGCCGTCCGCAGAAAGCCCGGGCGCAGGGGGCGGCGGCGCAGGAAGGAGCGATTTCCCGCCCTCGCGCCCTGGGAGGAAGAAGGCAATGTGTGTGTGTGCGTGCGTGTGTGTGTGTGTGTGTGTGTGTGTGTGTGGTGTGTGTGTGTTTGTGTGTGTGTGTGTGTGTGGGGGTGTGTGTTTTGGT
>NW_023650963.1:0-5795 GCF_015228065.2 Penaeus monodon | reverse complement strand
GCCGGTATTTTCCTCTTGTGAGAGGGCGGCCCTTTTGACAAGAGATAGCTGTGCTGCCCCTTTTTGAAATTTTACTGCCAACAGAGTCATTTCAGGGGTGCAGGGGGGTTTTGGGCCGAAGCTGCAGACCACCCTGGGAGAGAGTTGTTGTCCGCAAGGCTATTCAAATTACATAGACCTTGGTTGTCCTCGGGTCTTGCTTCACTCTTCGCACATTTTATTGGATATGAGGGAACTGCCTTGGGATGTGGATATAGTTGTTATTTACTTTTTTACATATGTGTTTGGAAATATCGAATGAACGCGGAAAAGTAAGGTGTAATATAAGTAATTATATGAAAAAAAACGAAAGCGGAGAGACACGAAATGTGAATCAAGGTCGATCGACCTGGGGGTCAACGGATTACGCCCGATTCGGCCGAGAAGTTGAGGACCTTCCCCAAACAGGTCTTCGGCGGTTTGGAAAATAAACCGTCTGGGGTCACAGGATTCCGGTCCAAGAACAAAACTATCACATTATTAGTGTTATCATTATTACAAAATTGAAATGATTATTATCGTGGTTTTAAAATATTATTTTAATAAAAAGTAATGGAGACCTTAGATGATGTAATTAAAAGGTAAGAGAATCAGCGAAGTGCCCTTCCCCACCAGGGGGTAGTAAGAAAGCAGGCTTGCCTTGCTGGAATGATTTGTGAGCCTTTTAAGGAAAAAAACCGTCCTCTGGCATAATATATGGAAAAATAAGGGTGTTTAATGGAGTCAGATTGCAAGTTAAGAAAATTTAGCAGATCAAGTTATATTAAGCTTTTAAACAAATTTCCTTGCCTTTTTGTCACCCCTTTAAAAACAACGGAATATAAATATAAATATAATATTATATTAAATTACATTAATAATATATATTATATATATAAATATATATAATTTTTTTTGCATTATCACGACTGTATGATATTTTTTTTGATAGATTGCTACTAAACCAATACCCCCAAAAAAATTTAAAAACCCCGCGACAATTTTTCCCCAAATTTTAGACTATTTCTTAAATCCCATTATAAGTAAGATTTTTGACAATAATTTTAATGGTTTAAAAATAAGGGAGATATCTAATTTTCAGTGCGATTAAAAGGTTAATTCAACAAAGCTATGCCTTCCTGGGTTTGGAAAAATACAGTATTTCGAAGCCGCGGTTCAAATGTAAATATGATGTATCGATGCGACCAAAGCTTTAGGGGGGATAGACTGATTACCCTAAAAAAAGGAAGAAGAAAGAAAAGACCAAAGCATTTGACAAAGTGAAGTATAAAATTTTTCCCCCTTGTTATTAAACGAGGTATGCCCTTGTAATCGATTTTTACTTGTTTGTAGCCTAATAAGAGCTTCCCTATTGTTGAATGGAGAGATGAATTTTCCAAAACAGTTAAAACTGCGAAGGGTGTCAAGCAAAGCGGGTTGAAGCCCCCTACTATTTCAATGTCCCTTTGTCCTTTGCCCCACAGTCACATCACACGGTATGGTTGCCGCATAGGAAATTACTGCAATTGATTTCTCCTACATGTCACGTTTTAAAGGGAAGTGGTCTCAGTTGTGAGTTAATACAAATCAGTGAAAAGGGTCTACCAAATTTTGCCTCCCCAAAACCCTCAATCACTTTTACAACAATTATGTGAAAATATCTATTTTGGAAGACCTAAAACATTTTTTTAAACAGAAAAAAACATCGGGACATCGATGAAAATTTTAGGGAGCTTGGTAAATTTTAAAGGGTTTACAGATATTGAAGGTAAGAATAAAGTGATAACGTAATCAGTTCTCCCCCCACACCTGGCAGAAAGGTTTATCGTTTAATGGACGGTGTTGGGGAAATTTGGGATGACCCGAAACTCGAGGAATTGTTACGTGGGGATTGCTCCCGGGAAATTTTTAAATTTTCACCTAGAACAAAGTCTAATTTTTTGTCGATTTATACACTTTTAGATAGGATGGGAAACTTTTATATTTTTTGTCGCAATATCCAAATTCTACAGTACCAAATTCTTCCAAAGCGCTTTAGTTTCAGGACGCATAATGAGCCAAAAAGAATAAAAATTTACAAAAATTCTGATCCCCATGTAGACCCGTTCACCCCTAATTAAAAAAAAAAAAAAAAAAATTAAATTTTTCCAGGAGTGAAGATGCGTAACAGGGGGAAAAAAAGATTTTTTGAAAGAGCTTTTAAGTGTCTGAATTATTTTGCCGGAATTACCGGAGGCCTATTTTTTATTTTGATGCATTTCGTTTGTACTACTGTTTTAAATGTACAGATTTTACCAGTATTTTTTATTTTGTACGAAGAAGAAGAAAAATGAATGAATTGTTTGATCTTCACATGTATGATTATTATTTTATATTATTAATTTTTTTATTATGAGGGGAGGGGGAGGAGGAGGATTAGGAAGAGAAGAAGGAGGAGGCGAAGAAGGAAAAAAAGGGGAGGGGAGAAGGAAAATGAGGAGGGGGAGGAGGAGGGGGAAGGGAAGGGAAGGAGGGGAGGAGAAAAAGAGGAGGAGGAGGAGGAAAAAAAGAGAAGGAGGCGGAGGGGGAAGGGAGAAGAAAGGGGAGGAGGAGGAGGAAGAAGAGGAGATGGAGGAGGAGTGGAGGAAGGGGAAGAGGGCCCCCCTTCCCCTAGAGGGGGGGAAGCCTTTTCATTTAACAGTAACAAGGTCGGGCTTTTTTCAACAACCCTGCGCTGAGGACCACCCTTCCTGACAGAGCGGTCTTTTGGTTTTGGGCCCTTGCAATAGCCTGGTGGAAACCCATATTTTGACATTTGAAACACTGAAGGGGTTTAAAACCCATAAGTAAAGGCCCGTGGGAACCGTATTTTTCCAAGTCTAGGGGGGGATTTGGGCCCCCGTTGGGGTTCCCGGGCCCAGGTTGGGGTTTTTTTCTGTCAATCGGGATCCCCGTCATATGAATTGGAAGCCAAAAAAGAACCATCATGATTTTTTGTCTCAAGAGTCAGTGGTAAAATACCCTTCTCCATCTTTGAGCCCTTTCGTTTCCCGCAGTAGATTAATTTTAAGGATAGATTAATCTCCCTGTTACCCTTACTCTGGCAACCAGTTTGTCAAACCCTTTCGGGTTCGTCAAAGGTGATCCCATATGTGGATGTAGAAAAAACAGCTATAAGATGATGCGATGGGGGTCGCAAAGCTAATTTTTTTATTTAGTAAAACGAAGTAAACAATAACTCCCCCCCAAAAGCAGGGGGGAAAGAGTTTAATAAAAAGTAACTTTTTTTAACCAAATTGAGAGACACTTTGAAATTTTCAATCTTTATGTTTTAATTACACCGAAATAAAATCTCTGTCTTTCCTTCCAAGGCATTACCCAGTCATTATTCAGAGTTCGTAATTTCGAATGAGTAAACTAGGGATATTTAAAAATAGGTTCCATAAAAAACAAAGATTTCGGAGGGGAGCGATTGAGTTCACAAAAAAAATATTTTGACCTTCTAAAGGGGTAATACTTACACCCCCTTAGTGTGGGTAAAAAAAAGGTCCCTTTATCAGTGTGTTTATCAGAAAACTTGTTTTTTTATAAAAGGGGACTGGTTTTTATGTAGTAACAATTGGCGCACCACGGCAATGTTGTTTACGGGGTTTTTGCTACATAAAGAGAAAAAAAATATACCGTACGCCATTACTGTATCCCATCGAAGCATTGGAGAATAGACTTGGATAAGATTCCCCTTTAACTTTTTTATCACCCATTAAAAATCTGAATTCATTGAATTTAAAAAATTTTGAAACAGTATTACATTTATATATATAAAAATTCTTACATCACATATACAGGTAGCTTTTCAGGATCATTATAGTTTAAAAATCAGAAAGTTTTTTTGCTTGTATTTTTAAACCCAATAGGAAGATTTTTATTTTTTTTTATATTCCCTTAAAAAAATTTAGATGATTGGAATGTTTTCCCAGAAAAGCTGCTGCTTTTTTTGGGTCGTAAACTGTGGGATTTTTTTTTCATTTTCTTTCTCGTTTAGAGTTTTTCTGCAGGTTTAATATCCTAAACCCCACAAAAAAACACAATGATGAATTTTCAAAAATATTTTTGGGATGAAAAAATCAGAGCTTTTTTTTGTATGGTGGGGTTTAAAGATGTTTTACCCACAACTAGAGGTGGGATTAACTAGTTCGTTTGCACAGTGCAGGATTAAAATTTTAGCTTTAAAATTAATGATGGTCCAGAGGGTGTAAAAATGATCCTGGAACTGCCATTTCGCAGTGCACTTTATTTCGAATTAACTTTTTTTACGTTATTAGTTTTAGGTTTTTTGAAAAAACAAGAAAGGGGCTGCAAGGAGACTCCGTCCCTCTCTCTCCTTCTTTTCTCTCTTCTTCTCTCTCTCTCCTTCTCTTCCCCTTCTCTCTCTCTCTCTCTCTCTCTTCTCTCTCTCTCTCTCTCTTTCTCCTTCCCCCTCGTTTAGGGTTCCTTTTCATGTGGCGGCCCCTCGAGGAGGTACTTTGCTCAGCCCAATTAGTGTTAAGCGAAGGAGGGAGATGGGTCGAAAGAAGGGCATTTACCTTGGGTCAAACGGGGAGGGAGTGAAAGGGGTTTCGAGACAATGTGTCGAATAGGAATCCACAGAAAGGCGCAACCTTGACCGGGGCCGTGGAATATGGGGGCGCACCCTCGGTGTTGGATGTTGTTCACTTACAGTATACTGCGATAACTACAAAAAATGGAATACCCATATCTTTAATGTCATCTTCAGCTACCTATGACCGCGCTCGAAAGATATCCCAGCCTTGATAAATTTTTTTTTTTTTGTTTGCTGAACGTGTATCTCTTTTCGCCATAATATTTTAATAAAAAGTTTCACATACAATGGAAGATTTATTTCAGTGCAAAGTTTTTTCAACAGAAGCCAAATTTTTCCGAAAATTAAAAAACCAAAACATTTATGCATGGAGGACCCAAACCAAGGCTTTCCCGGGTGGATTACTGGGGATGGAAAGAGATAAGGGATTTTTATCACAAAGGCGTTCGACCCTCATCCTTCTACCGTTCATTGCACAATTTGGGGTGGGAAAAGAGTTAATCATCCCGGTTTTTGGGTAAAGCTTCGTATTTCGTAAATAATTCAGTGCTTATTTTTTTAACTATTGATAACTACTGGGCTCAAAAATATTCAGAGTAAGGATAACCATCGACTTTTTTTAAAAAAAAATTAAATACTACGATTTCTGGGAAAAAAAATAAACCAAAGAATAGACGAATTCCTTTTGTTAGAGATTGGGTTCCAGGATGAGGTTGGGAAATTTAAAAAGGATTTAATTTAATTTTAAAAGAAATTGTCCACTTTTTAATTTTCGAAGTATAGTAAAAATTTTTTAAAAACATGGTAAAAACCCAAAAACTAATGGGTTTCGTATTATAATAAAATTTTAAAAATAAATAATTATTTAAATAAAGTTTATAAGATATAAATATATATAATTTATAATTAAAAATATAAATTATAGAAAACCAAAGTATTTATTGTACAGGGCAAAATTTTTTTTATGGTAAAATTCCAAAATAAAAAAGGGGGTTTATTTTTTTCAAAAAAAGTTTCCTTTTGAAAACCCAAAAAAACCCCCCTTTTTTTCACTTTTTTTTTTTGGAAAATTTTTTTTTAAATCTTTTTCCAGTGTTTAATGTTTTTAAAAAAAGCCCAAAATTTAAAAAAAAGGTTTTAAAAAAAAGTATTTAATTTGCGATAAAAGGAGGGGTTAAACCGGTTCAGCAAAAACCAA
>NW_023650962.1:0-5795 GCF_015228065.2 Penaeus monodon | reverse complement strand
CCCCGGGCCCAATTCTAAAAGCTTTGCGGCCGTTCCTGAAACCAAGCCGCCATAAGTTTGTTCCCCCCCTGGAGCCAGTCATTGCTGATCTTTGCTGCCGTTCCTGGGCAGCGCCGTAATGCCCGCTGAGCCAGTCATTGCTGAGTCTTTTGCTGCCGTTCCTGAAGCAGCGCCAGTAATGCCCGCTGAGCCAGTCATTGCTGAGTCTTTTTGCAGCCGTTCCTAAAACAGCGCCAGTAATGCCGCTGAGCCAGCCATTGCTGAGTCCTTTGCTGCCGTTCCTGAAACAGCGCCAGTAATGCCCGCTGACCCAGTCTTTTGCTGATTCTTTTGTTCCGTTCCTGAAACAGCGCCAGAAATGCCGCTGAGCCATCATTGCTGAGTCTTTTGCAGCCGTTCCTAAAGCAGCGCCAGTAATGCCTGCTGAGCCAGTCATTGCTGAGTCTCTTGCTCCCGTTCCTGAAACAGCGCCAGTAATGCCCGCTGAGCCAGTCATTGCTGAGTCTCTTGCGCCTTTTCCTGAAACGCGCCAGTAATGCCCGCTGAGCCAGTCATTGCTGAGTCTTTTGGAGCTGAAGCAGCCCTGGAACCTGTTCGGGTCAGCAGAAGAGTGCCTAAGGCAACACCAACTGAAAAGGAGTTATACTGTCCAAATGCCAGTTGAATCCCAGAGCCCTGAAATGCCGTTGGAAAGCAATCTGAGTTTGAAAAATAAAAAAGAAATTTTATTTTTTATTTTGTATATATATATATACATATATAAAAATATATATATATATATATAATATAATATATATTATATATATATTTATATATATATATATATATATATATATATATATATAACGCGCCCCTTGATAACCCACGCGAGGGGCGATGTGGTATAAATTATCGTTTCTGTATTTAATCATTGGTGTAGAGGTTTGTCAGAAGAAAATAAAGTTGAGTGGAATCCCCCAAGGCTCCTTCTCAACTCGCAGTCTCCAACTAATTAGGAGGAACTATCTCTGCCGCTTTTAAAACATTTTACACTGTAATACCCCCAGACATATTATTTGGTGAAACCATAATCAGTAGAACTGAAGGTTTTTCACCAATATCATGCCCTGCTGCCGACAGTTTCACCGCAACCCTGGTATAGGGAGCTAATAGGGTGCTATCCTTGTTCAAGGGAACCCTAGGGTGCATTTATTGTCTTACCCAGACAAATATATATATATATATATATATATATATATATATATAAAATTTTATAAAATTATATATATATTTTATATAAAATATATATATATATATATATATATATATATATATATACAATATAAAACCTACCGGCTTTTTGGACATCTTGAACGGAGGAAATTAAAGTTTATTAATATAACTATAAGTTAATCTCATAATGAGAAGTAAAAGTATTGTGAAAATCTTGCTGACAGGGATGGTGTTTAGGAAACAGAGGAAGAGGAAAACCCGAAGACAAGAGTGAACGACAATATCAAACTGGCGATTTCTATTTCGCCCACCGGTTTTCCCTCCCACGCTCTGTAACCTTTCAAAAAATTTTCTACGCCTCGTATAGAATTGTGGAATACTTTTGATAATTCTTAAAGTTAACGGTATTGCCTTAATTTTAAAGTATTAGGAATTAATCATCTTTTCTTTTTCTTCTTTCTTCTTCTTCTTCGACATGTTAGTGAAACTACAAAGGGAGAAGTTTTAAATCGTTATTAGAGCTGGCGTTACCCTATGTTTTCTTTCTTTATTTTTCCTTCATTTTGTTATTGAAATCGTACTCAAGATACATACACACACAAACACGTAAACACCACACACACACACCCCACACACACACACACCACCACACACACACACGTGCGCGCACACACCGCACACACACAAAATGCACCACACACATGCACACACAAAGCATACATACACATCCGCCAGCACCCCCCCCAAACACAAAACCCTTACATACATACACAAAAAACAAACACAAACACACACACCTGCGCACACGCATACACACATACATAATCAGAGATTAGTTTTTTTATAAAGTAATTTTTTAGCAAATTCATTTCACTTGTAGTCTCTTTAACGATAATCACACTTAACAGAGTACACTTTTCCCAGCAAATGATATCGTAGTGTATTACAAGAGTTACTTTTTAATTAAATTCTATCAAGGAGAAAAATAAAATCAGAGTACAAAGCCATATTTAGTAATATCTAATCTCTCCCTTCTCTCCTCTCTCTCGTCCTCTTCTCCCCTCTCACTCCCTTTCTCTCTTTCTGCCCCCTTTCCCCTCTCTTTTTTTTCTTCTCTCCTCACCTCTTATCTATCTCTCCCTGCCTCCCTCCTCTCTCTCTCTCTTCTCTCCTCTCTGTCTCTCTCTCTCTCTCTCTCTCCTCTCTCTCCTCCTCCTCTCTCTCTCTCTCTCTCTCTTTTCTTTCCTCTCTCCCCTCTCTCTCCTCTTTCTCTCTCTCTCACTTTCTTTATCTCTTCCTCCCCCATTTCTCTCTCTCTCTCTCTCTCTCTCTCTCTCTCTCTCCCATCTCTCTCTCTCCCTTCATCTTCCTCTCTCTCTCTCTCTCCCTCTCCCTCTCCCTTTTCCCTCTCCCATCCTCTCTCTCTCCCTCTCTTTGAATAAGAAAAACACACAACCAAATAAACACTCACAAAATAGCAACGGGAAATTAATCTTGATAGTATCACGCATGTTTATTTTAACCCCAGACTTACGAACTCTGACAATGAAGAATTTTTTCAAAGGCACTTATAGACTGATCTACTTAACGATTATCAGCTTACAGGGACAGTTTTTTTTTTGCCTACTGTTGATGCCGATAGCAATAGCATTTAGAAAAAAAAGGGTGAAAAGGTGTTAATGTTGATAATATGATGCGTTAAATGGGAAAAGGTGTTTCATGGTAATGAATAAAAAAATTTATTATTTTCATGGCTGCCGCTTTTTTTTTCTTATTGTTGTGTTATTTTTACTGTGATTATATTTTTCGTCATTATCATTGGCATTACTACTTCTGCTGTTGTTGTTGCTGATATTACTACTACTCTACTACTCTTCTTCTTTTAACGGTAGGTTCATGTTTTGAGCCGCCGTGGTCACAGCTGATACTTAATTGTGTTTTCAATTTGTGATGCTCTGGAGTGAGTACGTGGTAGGGCCCCCAGTTCTTTCCACGGAGAGTGCCGGGGGTACCTTTTAGGTAATCATTCTCTCTATTTATCCGGGCTTGGGACCAGCACTGACTTGGGCTGGCTTGGCACCCAGTGGCTAGGTAGGCCAATCGAGGTGAAGTTCCTTTCCCCCAGGAAAAACACGCCGGCTGTGACTCGAACCCTCGAACTCAGATTGCCGTCGTGACAGTCTTGAGTCCGATGCTCTAACCATTCGGCCACCGCGGCCTCGACGATCATGGCTTCCTGATTTTTCTTGGCAATTTAGAGCGGTGGTTGCCAATGCCTTCCGCCCGGTGTTTTTATCGAGTCACCATCTCTTTTACCCGGGACTGACTTTGGGGTGGCTTGGCCACCCAGTGGCTAGGTAGGCAATCGAGGTGAAATTCCTTGCCCAAGGGAAACAACGCGCCGGCCGGTGACTCGAACCCTCGAAATCAGATTACCGTCGTGACATTCTTGAGTCCGACGCTCTAACCATTCGGGGCCCCCGCGGCCCCACTTCTTTCTACTACAGCATCTAATATACGACTGTACTACAACAACAATAAATATTACTACTACTACTATCTACTCCTACTACTAGTTCTATTACTACAACAACAACTATTACTGCTAAAACCACTACTACAACAACAAGAAACAATAACAACCACTAGTACAACAACACTACTACGACTATTACTATAAAAACAACAACAGATATTACTACAAAAACTACTACTATTACTACCACTGTGACAAATGAAGTTTTTACGTGTAAAGGGGTGGTTCCCATGAACAACGAACACCATTTACTCAGCAATACAAGGGGCATATCAAAGAGCGACTTATATTGCCGTTCCCTGTAATCGCTTTGGATATGGGACGCTCAGCTTTTAAATTTTCTCGATGTTTAGATTCCACTGATTAATCTACACTGACTTTTGACGCAGCAGATAGATGGCTTTCCCACCCAGAGAAGATATAGAAAAGAATAAAGAAAAGAAATAAAAAATAGTCATCTTAACAAAGACGGCTGACTTCTGTCTCGGCCACGCAACCACTGCCACACCCTCCCACACATGAAGACATCTGTTCTACATACTCAAACAAATATGTATTCTCCAAACCAGTCAGATATATATTAAACACACACACACACTCACACACACACACATGTGCGCGCGCGTGTGTGTGTGTTTTGAGTGAAATGTGTGTGTGTGTGTTTGTGCGTGTGTATGTGTGTGTGGTGTGTGTATGTTTTGTTTTGCGTGCGTGTATGTGTGTGTGTGTGTGTGTGGTGTGTGTTGTGTTGTGAGTGTGTGTATATGTGTATTATGTATTATATAAAATATATATATATATATATAATATATATATTATATATATATTATATATTTTATATTATATATATATTATATTTTATATATAATATATTTTATGAAATATATATATATATATATATATATATATATAAAATATATGTCTGTGTAAGTGAGTTTTATATATATATATATATATTTAGATATATATTATATATATATATATATTATTTTTTTTTTTTTTTTTTTTTTTTTTTTTTTTTTTTTTTTTTTTTTTTTTTTTTTTTTAAAACGGTAGGTTCATGTTTGAGCCGCCGTGGTCACAGCATGATACTTAATTGTATTTTTCAAGTTTTGATGATCTTGGAGTGAGTACGTGGTAGGGTCCCCAGTTCCTTTCCACGGAGAGTGCCGGTGTTACCTTTTAGGTAATCATTCTCTCTTTTTATCCGGGCTTGGGCCCAGCACTGATTTGGGGGTGGTTTTGGCCACCCAGTGGCTGGGTAGGCAAACGAGGTGAAGTTCCTTGCCCAAAGGAACAACGCGCCGGCCGGTGACTCGAACCCTCGAACTCAGATTTGTCGCGTGACAGTCTTGAGTCCGAGCTCTAACCACTCAGCCACCGCGGCCTTATATATATATATAATATATATAGATAATATATATATATTATTATATATATTTATATATATATATATATATAAAATATATATATATATATATATATATATATATATATATATATACACACAAATTTTATTAAATACTATCTATTTATATCTGATATGCACCTTCCCTGATTTCCCCTGTTGGCAGTCTTATTACGTTTTTAGCTTCCAACATCCGCTCTGACATAACCTTCAGTTTTATTCCCGGCAGTCTAACATAAGATCAAATGGGCCGTAGCCCTTTGGGTCTATGATTGTTATGATTGATTATGATTATTATGATTTCATATATATATTATAATATATAATATATATTATATATATATATATTATTATATATATTATATATATATATATATGCCACTGGACCAAGATTTGGAAGGGACGAGAGAGTGAGGCTGACGATCTGCGCAACTCTCCCTCACTTAAAACCAAGTCAAGCGCAAGTCATGACTTCTCCTTCAGCACATCCAGTGCACGCAAAGCTCGAGCTGCCTACACTTCCAACGGGAGCGCCCACCCACCACCTGTGCCGTGGTGCGGGCGAGCCCTAATTAATATATATATATATATATAAAATA
The DNA here is from genome assembly GCF_015228065.2 of Penaeus monodon. NCBI lineage: Eukaryota > Metazoa > Arthropoda > Malacostraca > Decapoda > Penaeidae > Penaeus > Penaeus monodon. The sequence continues at coordinate 40 of NW_023650962.1, read as the reverse complement.
TAAAATATATATATATATATATATATATAATAATATTATA
>NW_023650961.1:0-5796 GCF_015228065.2 Penaeus monodon | reverse complement strand
GGGACATGAAGTGAAATAAAACGCTTGACGATCATCTGAGAATGGTGCGACAGTGACAGTGAAATACGCCACAATGGCAGAATGGAGGAATAAAAAATATAGCAGGTACAGATGATATGACAATTCATATGAGAAAAGTGGCAGACTTGTGTAATAACAGATGCAACACAGATTGTAATGCGTACAAGAAATATGCAGACTAAGGGATCTCAAACAAATTACCATAAGCTAATCATAGGGTGTATGGGGACAAGAAAACACTTTCTCTAGGATATGGTGATTTCAACGTAGAAATTAACTAATATTACTGATTTCAACGTAGAATTACTATTAATTAAGTGCTTTACAATTATAACAATACGTTGACCTTATCTGTTTACAAGAGCCCTTCAACATCAGACACTCAGATAAAAAAACTGCCCATCTAGAATTAGAAGGTACTACTCCTATACGAAAACAGGAATGACAAGCCTATTGACTTATGTCAATGACACCATACCGCATAAGCTGGTGCAGAAGTCTGATAACAATAATATGCAATATCAGCATTTACATATTCAAAAAGCCTTTTTTCTCTCTGTACAATGTATACGCAAGGTGTAGAAAGTTTCAGACTGATTCACTGCCCAACTTTCAGAATCATGGCACAATTTAATGCTAGACATTATACATTGAGATAGTAAATGCAATGAAAATGGCGAAGAGTTCTGACATTTGTGAACAATAGATCTATGAAGTATATGATCAGACAAGCAAACTCAAGTGGCGGGGGTATGCTAGATATGTAACAGGAAGGGATCTTGTGCATGGAAAATGTCAGAAGATGCTTGCAACAGAGTAATCAGTGACCTTTGCAATAGTAACGAGATATGCTATTGATAATACTGTCTGCAAAAACAAATAGGCTTAAAATTTCTATTCCTCCTTACCTGAGCACCACTTTAAATCACATATTTATGGCTGATATAACAATTACACAGTAATAAGTGTTGATAAATTTCCAAGTCAGACGAAAGTTTTCACTGATTACTACAACACCTGGGTTTGTCCAAAGAAAACCTTCAAAAACAACAACTCACAATGCTCCAAACAACTAAATAGGGGGTGACCCTACACTATTAGGGAACAAAAGCGAGTTCAGGAGCTTTTTGATATCTACAAGCAGGACAATACCATGACAACATTATTCACTTTCTTAAGGTTAACAAAAACCTACAGGAATTAAAAACTCATTACAGAAATGAACACTTTGAACAGTTCCTATAAAGCATTAACAATAACACTTCAGTGTCTGAGGTCTGGAAAAAAATGACTCTCATGTGAGCCTACTAACACCCCATAGTCCTCTTACAATATGTCCTTAGTCAATGGGCTAGAGCATCCAAATTGAGCTCACGTCCCAAAAATATTCAGGATCACCTTAGTCAATCTAAAATTGCCATAAATTGCATTGAGATTGATGTTCTGAACCGACCCCTCACACTTGCGGAGATCACTGAGTGAGAATTGAATAATGCACTGATTAAAGGAAAAGCGTCCGCCCAGGTGTGGATGGAATTACCAATTTGGGGTCAAACACTCTGGTAGAACCCTTGTATCTCTCAACTACAACATAAAATCACCAAGTAGACGTGACTAATCACACACACGTGCTCCCTCTAATACACAAAATCTCCATGAACATTACAAAACTCAAGTTTCAATTAGTAAAATACAAAAGGTCGATCCATTCCACGCCTTATAGTTCAGATACCTGGTAATACCCTTTTGCACCTATACAGTTTAATTGTCACAAGGTATTCTGCCTGACCCTGTAACGAATCAAACGCTGATAAATACCGACCAATTTCCTGACCTCATGTGTATGCAAAGTTCTAGAAAGGATAATTTTGAACAGACTCAGGCATAGGTTACAATGCTAAATTAATCTCTCAGATTGTACAGATTTCCATCGGGACATAGTAACACAAAAATGCTTTGCAGAGTGTTTTTCAAACTCTAATCCAGGGAAGCACACTGTTTTTCTTGACCTTAAGTCAGCTTTTGACATTGCAAACAAAGAAGTTATTCTACAACAATAGTAAGCTTTGGCATCCAGGGAAAGATTTGAGCTAAATTAGAAGTGTTTGGGTTCGGGGGAGTGAAAATTTTTCCTTTAAAAAACTTTTAAATTTTTGGGTGCCACGGGAGTTCTCACCCTTTATGCGTTCAATGATGGGGGAGATATCGTTTATATGCATCTGATGACATATTGTCAGAGCAAAAATCCAAGAAGGAGAAAATAATTTTTCGACAAACTCTAAAAAAGGCTCATGAGTGGGGTTTTAGTCTCCCCACCAGAAAAAAAGGCTCACAACCATGTACTCCCCACCTACTTTTCTCATAGGTGACCGGAGCTGACTATTTTTGAAAGATAAATATTCGGGGTGAACGTAAATGAAAAGGGCCCTGGCCCTTTCTCAAAGGGAAGAGATCGGAGAATTGAAACTGTTGAAAGTTCTTTGGGAAAGGGAAAAACATGGCATCAATATAAGCCGCTAGACTGTTTTATTTGGCTTTTAAGGTCGTTGTAATACCAGCACTGCATTTGTTGCAGCTAAGGAACAGAAAAAAAATACTTGGAGGTGTGCAAAATAAGCCATGAGAATTACCCCGGCCCCCCAGGAACAGCAAGGTGTGAACATGAGATCAGAATTAAACTTACTTCCGTTTTGATAGAAGATATTTTTTTCCAAATATTTGGGTAAAACCCTAAAAACTCTGTATTTCGATTTCCAAAAACAACTACAACATAAAATCAGCAAGGGGACGGGGGACAAACTCACACGCACGCACCCTCTAATACACAAAATCTCCTAAAAATTACAAACTCAATGTTTCAATTAGTAAATCCCAAAAGGTCGACCCATTCCCCCATGGAAGATTTAAATTGTCATGCACCTCCCCGTCTACCACATTAACTGCGTTTAAAAAACAAATTGCGTTAGCAACGGAAAAGGAAACAACAGAATCTATGGGATGAGATATGGTGTTACATGGGGGATCCGCATCGGATACAAAGCGGGTTTGGCTTGCGCTGTATAAAAAAATGGCTTCCAAAACATCAATTTAAATTTGAGAGTACAAAACTACACAAAGGGAGTGGCGGTTTACTCCCGCAACGGAATTTTTAATGTCCCCGCAATTTGGGAGTATTTTTCTGTGACTCAAAGTGCCTTCGGACAAAAAAAAAAATTCTTCAAGCAGGTGGCAAAAGGAAATTGTAAATTTCATGAAACGAAAGTAACTTAGGGAACAGAGCGCAATTTCAAATTTTTTTCTGTTGGCATACGCCGCACGACCACGTAGACAAAAAATTGGGGGAAAGAAAACCTGAGCAAAAAATACTTGAACATAGATCTTGGGAGTCTTGAAAGTTGACATATATTGAAAAAAATTCTATAAGGAAAGCTAGCAGATCGTTAACACTCAAAAGGGTGAAAACTGTACCTAAGGGATACGACATACGGATACAAACCTTTAAGAGTACTTTTAAGTCACCAGACAATGAGACGGGTTTTGCCAAAACGTTTAGGACAGAATGTACTGGCAAAAGCACGGGCAAGAAATGCAGGTGAATCTAGATGTAGATTGTTTCGAAGAAAACAAACGAAAACTTGAGCACTATATTCGGAAAGTCATTGATACAGCCTTTTAGACCCCCTAAAGGAGGTATAAAGAAACAGGGAAAATTTCATTTTTATCTGAACAGGGAGATGTACTCGTACTATATCCTAAATTTACTAATAATAAATACCGTAAACAAATAACACTGGCAAAAGTTTAATTTTTTTTTTTTTTTTTTTTTGTATAATGTATGATTTATATTATATTTTCCCAAATGTACAAATACAATAGTCACGACTACTATACAAATGTATAACTGTAATCATGATTGCCCACGCCTGTGCAGATACCCCAGGGGGGTAAATAACTTATTTTATTTAGTTACGGGTCGACGAGCCAACTTTCGAGAAACTCGACGGGTTTTAAACCAGTCTTTCGATAAAATCTATGGCCATAACGCCACCAAAAGCCTCTTGCGTGCCCCTAGCCATGGACCCCGTGGTAGACCGTGTGGTTTTCCCATTTACTAAGCTCTATTGATATAATAAATGATCGTAATAAACTGACTCGTGGAAAAAAATACCTTTATACAGCGAGAACGCGATATTTACGTTCTATCGACTGTCCGATTTTTGACTCGCTCTTTTCGACATTTAAAAACAATGAGCTCCGATATCGGTAATATTCCAAGAGCGACGCAAAAAAATAGAGAGAAATGGACACGCCATCTTATAGAGCACTTAGTGTTTAAAATTGTACAACAGGAACTTCCCAATTTCCCAGATAAAAATACAAATGATCGAAATTTTGGGAACCAAAAAGCCGGTCCCAAAAACGGGGTTTGGTCAATTGTAAACTTGACCGATTAGCGTATTCCCTGCATACTATAAATGTCGTAATATGTATTATATGAAAAACCACAGTAACAGTTCAGGGTGTTCATTGCAGTCCGAAAGTTAATTTTCGTGCTGAAATTCTTAAGCGCTTAGTAAATATTCGCTTCACGCATATATATTAAATGCATATTTAGAACTTTTTTTTTTTTTTTTTTTACCACATTTTCACCATGAATTTACATTACCGTTCCACTTATATTTAAAATAAAAGGCTGTTGATCATTTGTACATAAAAAAAAAAAAAAAAAAAAAAAAAAAAAAAATAATACTGAAAATATTAATGTATGTATTACAACACACACAAAAATTACGGTTTTCCAATATGCGTACCGTACTAACCTTTTAAAGTCGCGCCAACGTTCTTATTCCAACCTTTTCATGACGTTAAAATTATTTACAGCGGTAGCTTCATCTTGCACCGTGGGAAAAACAAATCAGCCGGCTTTTAAAAAACAAAAAAATGTACACCATTTTCTTTGCAATGGACAGAGAGAGACCATGTTTTGTGAGACAACAGCAAAGCACCACAAAATGTACGATTTATGATTAGTCAGTGCTAAGATTTGTTTTTCTTTGCCATACAATACAAACCAACGATTCCTAGTAATTGTGGAGTTACACAGGGTGTACCAAGTTATTACACCTAAGAAGTTTCGTCTTTTCGAATACGACTTGTATTGTTATGCGCGATACATTTTGATATTGTTCTATATTATATAATTATGCACAATATTTTTTAAGGGTTTTAAATATACCGTTTTAATATGTATTGGCAAAAAGGGGAATAAGGTTTCAACTACATGATTTTATGTCACTCTTGGAGACATCCTCATCAAGAGGAATTAGGCAGGCAGATCTCCCACAAAATACCGCATGGTTACACAAAGTTAAGTACTGAATCCGATTTATTCCTTCAAAATTTATATCATATATATGAACAAAACTTTATATTATTTATTATATCGCGGATAACAGGCCACGCCATTTACACATTGTGGGCAGATATGTGGTTGCGTGGGGTTACTAAATTTTTTGATCGGCTTTTTTTTATGTTACAGAACCATGATCTAGGGTGCGATAAAGCTGCTCAAATGTGAGGATAAGAACTACTTTCTGGGGGTTATGCTGTAGAAAGACCCATAAAAAAATAATGCAACTACTCGCTAACAAAAATTACTTAGCCGTTAACAGCATTTTAAAAATACATTAAATACTATGAAAGTTTTAAACGCCCAGTTTCGTCCATTTTCCATTATGTAAAATACTCAGGGGGAATAGGTATTGGGCTTTACAT
>NW_023650960.1:0-2500 GCF_015228065.2 Penaeus monodon | reverse complement strand
ATGGGATTTTTGAGAAATGTTCTTTTTTTTATCTTAAATTTTTCCCAAAAGCCCAAAAAAACTTTAAAACACACAAACACACAAACAAAACCCCCTATGTCTATATAAAGTATATTTTATAACATATTTTATATATATATTATATATATATATATATTATTATATATATATATATATAAAAATATATATGAAAACACACACCACACACCCCCCCCCAAAACAACACACACACAACACACACACACACCCCACAAAAACACACACACACAACCACGCACGCACGCACCACGCACACCCCACAAAACACACACACACACACACAACCCCACACACACCACACACCACACACACACACAAAACACAACACATAATTAAAATATATAATATTATATAAAATTATATTATAAAATAAAATTTTATTATATATATTATTTAAATTTTTAAATTTTTTTATCTACTTACAAACGCAGAAAAAAATTAACACAAAACAAACACACAAACACCCACCTATGGGCTATAGGTAAAGTATATGTTATATATAAATATATATTTTAATATATATATATATATTTTAAAATATATTATATATATATATATATAAAATATTAATTTTATAAAATATAGAAAAACACACAAAACACCCCACACAACACCCCACACACCACGCAAAGCACGCACCGCACACCCCCAAAAACCCACACACCCCACCCCACACACCCACACACACAAACCAAAACCAAAACCCCCCCCCCTATATATATATATATGTATATTGTATAAATATATATATATATTTAATATATATATATATATAATATATATATTATATATATTATATTATATAATATATATATATATATATAATATTTTATTTTATATATTTTATCTTCCCATTTTTATTAAATTTTTATAATATATATATATCTATAAAAATATATATCTATATATATATAATTATTAATATAAAACTTAAATAAAATTTTGTATGTTTTTATATATATTATTTTATATTATAATATATTTTTATTATATATATTTTATATATATATATATATATAATAATATAACTATATTATATTATATAATTATCTATATTATATTATATATTTAAAATTTTATATATATATATATATTATTTATATATATATTTTATTGTTTTACACACCCACAACCCCACACCAAAACACACCACATATATTTTTTTTTGACTTGATATAATTTAATTCAACATGACAATCACACAATTTTTAAAATCGATAATTTTTAAAAAAAGTGACCCCAAAAAATTCCAAAAACATATTTTAAAATTTTATTTATATATATATATTAATTATATTATATAAATTATAATTAATATTTTATTTATATATTAAAATAATACATATCTTTTTATATATATAATTTTAAAATATAAACTTATAAAATATATATACTCATTTATACTATATTTTATAAAATATCTGTGTGTGTGTTTTTGTGGTGTGTGTGTGTGTTTGTAATTCCCTTATAATATATATATTATATATATATCATATATTTTTATCCTATATATAATTTATAAAATATAATTTAAAATATATAAAATTATTATTTTATTATATAATTTTTTATATATATATATATTATATAATTATAAATATATATCTATATTTTATTTAATCTACATATTAAAAAAATCTCTTCCCCAAATAAAAAAACATAAAAAAACACTCCAACAATTTGCATTTACATATTCCCAAACCTTTTTTATTCCTATCCCAAATAATTTTAAATATAATTTAAAATAATATTATATTTTTTAACATACTATATAAAAAATTTCATAAATATTTTCCCCAATAAATAAAATTTTTATTAACCCCTTCCCCCGCAAATTAAAAAAAAACCCCAAAGAAAAAAAAAGATAATTATAAAGAAAAAAAAAAAAAAAAAAAAAAAAAAAAAAAAAAAAGAAGAATTAAAATAAAAAAAATAATAATAGAAAAATACTTAATATAATAATAAAAATAAGGAAAAAAAAAAGCGGGGGAAAAATTTTTTAATTTTCAAATTAAAAGGGGTTTAAAAAGGGGGAGGCAGGAAAAAAAAAGAAAAAAAAAAAGGGGGGGGGGGGGGGGGTTAATAAAATAAAAATAAAAAATAAAGAAAAAAATATATAAAAAAAATCAAAAAATAAAAAATAAAAAAATAAAAATATATTAAAAATGTTAAAAAAAAAAAAAAAAAAAAAATAAAAAATTATATTTTAATATATTTTTTTTATCCATTTTAATTTTAATTTTTTTGTTAATATTTTGTTATTTTTTTTATTATTATTCTATATATTTTAAAAAAATTTTTATTTTTTTTTTAAAAATTTTTATGTTTTTTTAGTATAAAAATTTTATTAATATTATTAATTTATTAAAAATTTAATTTTTCTTTTATTTTAAATTTATTGTTATTATATTATTTTTAAATAATAATTTAATTAAAGATAAAAATATTTTTATTATATATT
>NW_023650959.1:0-5796 GCF_015228065.2 Penaeus monodon | reverse complement strand
AATAATAACGATTTTATAATAATTATTTATATCATTATATTAATTATTATCGTTATTACTGTAATTATTACTGTTATAATAATTATTTTTGCAATTATACTACTAGAACAAATAATAATAATGATAATAATAACAATAATAATACTAATAACAATATTATAACCACTAGCATTATTATTTTTATACCTATACTTATTATTATTATTGTTATTATTACAGTTATAATAGATTTTTTGGCAATAATACTAATAATTAAGATAATAGTAATAATAATAATAATAATAATAATAATAATATTAATAATAATAATATTAATAATATTCAAATGTTATCAAAATTCCCTTTATTCTCACTTTTATCATCATTATTGTTATGATTAATACAATTCTGGTAATTATTTTCATTATTACCCTAATAATTGCCGAAATCACCAAAGAAATCGAAAAAACGTCATTTTGGAGTATACTCTCAAATGCCTATATTTCGCTAGATTTTGCCGCTTTTTCGACTTTTGGGAATGTTTTTCTTATACCTTTTTTATATTATATATGGACACAATTCCTGTTATTATCATCATCATTATCATGATTATCATCATTATTATCGTTATCATCATCATTATCATCATTATCATCATTATCCTAATCATTATCATCATTATTGCAATTATTATCATCATTATTGCAATTGTTATCATTATTATTGCAATTTTTGGAGTTATAGTATATATTTTTGCAATAAGACTAATAACCACAACAATAATGATAGTAATAACAATAATAATAACAATAATAACGATTTTATGATAATTATTTATATCATTATCTTAATTAGTATCGTTATTACTGTAATTATTACTGTTATCATAATTATTTTTGCAATTATGCTACCAGTACAAATAATAATAATAATAATAATAACAATAATAATAATAATAATATCAATAATATTCAAATGTTATCAAAATTCTCTTTATTCTCACTTTAATCATCATTATTGTTATGATTAATACAATTCTGGTAATTATTATCATTATTACCCTAATAATTGCCGAAATCACCAAAGAAATCGAAAAAAACGTCATTTTGGAGTATACTCTCAAAGGCTATATTTCGCTCGATTTTGCCGCTTTTTCGACTTTTGGAATGTTTTCTATACCTTTTTTATCTAATATGGACACAATTCCTGTTATTATCATCCTCATTATCATGATTATCATCATTATTATTGTTATCATCATCATTATCATCATTATCCTCATCATTATCATCATTATTGCAATTATTATCATCATTTTTGCAATTGTTATCATTATTATTGCAATTATTTATGTTATAGTATATATTTTTCCAATAATACTAATAACCACAACAATAATGATAGTAATAACAATAATTACAGTAATAACGATACTAATTATGATAATTATTTATATCATTATCTTAATTAGTATCGTTATTACTGTAATTATTACAGTTATCATAATTAATTTTGCAATTTACTACCAGTACAAATAACAATAATGATAATAATAACAATAATAATACTAATAACAATATTATAACCACTAGAATTATTATTATAACATATACTTATTATTATTATTGTTATTATTAAAGTTATAATAGATTTTTTGGCATAATACTAATAATTAAGAAAATAGAATAATAATAATAATAATAATAATAATAATAATAATAATAATAATAATAATAATAATAATAATATTAATAATATCATCAAATGTTATCAAAATTCTCTTTATTCTCACTTTCATCATCATTATTGTTATGATTAATACAATTCTGGTAATTATTATCATTATTACCCTAATATTGCCGAAATCACCAACGAAATTGAAAAATGTCATTTTGGAGTATACTCTCAAAGACTATATTTCGATAGATTTTGCCGCTTTTCGACTTTTGGGAATGTTTTTCTTATACCTTTTTTTATATTATATATGGACACAATTCCTGTATCATCATCCTCATTATCATGATTATCATCATTATTATCGTTATCATCATCATTATCATCTATTATCATCATTATCCTCATCATTATCATCATTATTGCAATTATTATCATCATCATTGAAAATTGTTATCATTATTATTGCAATTATTGGAGTTATGTATTATTTTTGCAATAATACTAACAACCACTACAAAAATGATAGTATAACAATAATATCAATCAAGAACGATTTTATAAAATTATTTATATCTTATCTTAATAGTATCGTTATTACTGTAATTATTACTTTATCATAATTATTTTTGCAATTATACTACCAGTACAAATATGATAATGATAATAATAACAATAATAATACTAATAACAATATATAACCACTAGCATTTATATTATTATACTATACTTATTATTATTATTGTTATTATTACAGTTATATAGATTTTTGGCAATAATACAAATATTAAGATAATAGTAATAATAATAATTAAAAAAAAAAAAAAACAAAAAAAATATAATAATAATAATAATAATAATAATATTCAAATGTTATCAAATTCTCTTTATTCTCACTTATAGCTCATTATTTTTATGATTAATACAATTCTGGTAATTATTATCATTATTAACCCTAATAATTGCCGAAATCACAAGAAATCGAAAAACGTCATTTTGAGTATATTTCGGTAGATTTTGCCGCTTTTACGACTTTTGGGAATGTTTTTCTTATACCTTTTTTTATTTTAATATGGACACAATTCCTGTTATTATCATCATTAATATCATGATTATCATCATTATTATCGTTATCATCATCATTATCATCATTATCATCATTATCATAATTATTATCATCATTATTGCAATTATTATCATCATTATTGCAATTGTTATCATTATTATTACAATTATTGGAGTTATAGTATATATTTTTGCAATAATACTAATAACCACAACAATAATGATAGTAATAACAATAGTAATAACAATAATAACGATTTCATAATAATTATTTATATCATTATCTTAATTAGTATCGTTATTACTGTAATTATTACTGTTATAATAATTATTTTTGCAATTATACTACCAGTACAAATAATAATAATAATAATAATAAAATAATAATAATAATATAATATATAATAATATTCAAAGTATCAAATTCTCTTATTCTCCTTTTATCACATTATTTGGATTATGCAATTCTGGTATTTTATCATTATTACCTAATAATTGCCGAATCACAAAGAAATCGAAAAACGTCATTTTGAGTTATACTCTAAAGGCTATATTGCTAGATTTGCGCTTTTTCGACTTTTGAATGTTTTTTATACCTTTTTATATTATTAGGACACAATCCTGTTATTATAATCATCATTTATCAAAATTTATCATGATTATTATCGTTATACATCAATAAGCATCATATCATCTTTATCATCATCATATCATGAAAATCATCAATACTATTTCATTATTGCAATTATAACATCATTTGCAATTGTTATCATTATTATGCAATTATTGAGTTAGTATAATATTTTTGAATAATATAATACCACAACAATAATAATATAAAACAATAATAATAAAATAAAACGATTTATAATAAATTTATAAATTATTTAATTAGTATCGTTATACTGTAATTATTACTGTTTATAATTAATTTTATATTTATCTACATAAAATAATAATATTATAATAATAACAATAAAAATAATAATAACAATATATAACCATACATATATTAATATATATATTATTTATATATTTTTTATTACATTATAATAGATTTTTTGCAATATATAATAATTAAGTAATAGCAATAATAATAATTAATATAATAATAATAATATAATAATAATAATAATAAATAATATTCAATGTTATCAAAATTCCTTTATTTCACTTTTATCATTTTTAGATTAATACAATTCTGGTAATTATTATCATTATTACCTAATAATTACCGAAATACCAAAGAATCAAAATAACGTCATTTTGAGTATTACTTCAATAGGCTATATTCGTAGATTTCTCGACTTTTTTTACTTTTGGAATTTTTCCTTATACCTTTTTTATTATATTATGGACAATTCTGTATTATATATATTATCATATATATACCCACATTATTATTAGTATTATCATTATTATCGTTATTATCATCATTATCATATTATCATCATCATTATCATCATTATTGCAAATATTATACATTATTGCATTTGTTATCATATTTATTGCAATTATTGGAGTATAGATATAATTTTGCAATAATACTAATAACACAACAATAATGATAGTAATAACAATAATAATAACAATAATAACGAGTTGATAATAATTATTTATATCATTATCTTAATTATACTCGTTATTACTGTAATTATTACTGTTATATTAATTTTTTTGCATTATACTACCAGTACAAATAATAATAATGATAATAATAACAATAATAATACTTATAACAATATTATAACCACTAGCATTATTATTCATTATACATTATATATTATTATTATTATTAGTTATTATTACAGTTATAATAGATTTTTGGCAAATAATAATAATAAATTCAGATAAATAATAATAATAAATAATAATAATAATAATATAATAATATAATAATAATAATAATAATAATAATATTCAAATGTATCAAATTCTCTTTATCCTCACTTTTATCATCATTATTGTTAAGATTAATAAAATTCTGGTAATTATTATCATTATTACCCTAATAATTGCCGAAATCACCAAAGAAATCGAAAAAACGTCATTTTGGAGTATACTCTCAAAAGGCTATATTTCGCTAGATTTTGCCGCTTTTTCGACTTTTGGGAATGTTTTTCTTTTACCTTTTTTATATTATATATGGACACAATTCCTGTTATTATCATCATTATCATGATTATCATATTATTATCGTTATCATCATCATTATCATCATCATTATCATCATTATTGCAATTATTATCATCATTATTGCAATTGTTATCATTATTATTGCAATTATTGGAGTTATAGTATATATTTTTGCAATAATACTAATAACCATACAATAATGATAGTAATAACAATAATAATAACAATAATAACGATTTTATATAATTATTTATATCATTATCTTAATTAGTATCGTTATTACTGTAATTATTACTGTAGATAAAAGTAATAATAATAATAATAATAATAATAATAATAATAATAATCATAATAATAATAATAATAATGTTCAAATGTTATCAAAATTCTCTTTATTCTCACTTCTATCATCATTATTGTTATGATTAATAAAATTCTGGTAATTATTATCATTATTACCCTAATAATTGCCGAAATCACCAAAGAAATCGAAAAAACGTCATTTTGGAGTATACTCTCAAAAGGCTATATTTTGCTTGATTTTACCGCTTTTTCGATTTTTGGGAATGTTTTTCTTATAATTTTTTTATATTATATATGGACACAATTCCTGTTATTATCATCATCATTATCATCATTATTGCAATTATTATCATCATTATTGCAATTATTATCATTATTGCAATTATTATCATCTTTATTGCCATTATTATCATCATTATTGCCATTATTATCATCATTATTGTCATTATTATCATCATTATTACAATTATTGCAGTTATGATATATATTTTTGCAACTATACTAATAATAGCTACAATAATAATAGTAATAACATTAATAATAACAATAATAACGCTTTTATAATAATTATTTATATCATTATCTTAATTAATATCGTTATTACTGTAATTATTACTGTTATAATAATTATTTTTGCAA
>NW_023650957.1:5000-32007 GCF_015228065.2 Penaeus monodon | reverse complement strand
TTAATCTCTAAAACGAGAGAAATATTAGTTACTAACGAACGATATTCATGAAATCTGCGATCTGAGTGAAGAATAGGAGAACGTGCATTGCTGTCATTAGCAAAAAACAACGACTTAACACATGTATGGGAGAAGGAAGGGGAAAGAAATAAGAACGGGGCCCAAACGTGTACTTACGTGTTTTTTTGTTTTTCGACATGTCTTCTAGCGGTCGAGCGGATTTTTCTTCGGGGGTGTGTGTCCGTGTTGCATGCCAAAAGGATGCAACGGCCCTCGCTGCCACCAGATATAACGGGTCTAGAATCCTATTACATTGGCTTGCAGGGGCATTGATACTGGTTATCGGCTTGACTCTTTATTTCTGAGAGTTGGCACACAGTATAAGAACACATGTTTAGTTATACGGGTAATCGGGCCGCGCGGAGGTCACGGTCAGCCCACCCGGAGGGAGGCGAGGGCTGACCTTAGCGCGGTGGTTGCTTAGCACGAACTCCCGGTCAAACGAGGTCAGATATAAATGTGACTCCGCCCCGCTGAGCGGTGGTTCTTATTTGGGACTTTGGATCCGCGTGGTAACCAGCCACGTGGTCCACTGGTAACAGAAATAGATTTATCCACATCCTGTAGAATTATCCACATCCTATATTGTAGAATTATCCACATCCTATAACAACAACAACAACAACAACAACAACAATAATAATAATAATAATAATGATAATAATAATAATAATGATAATAATGATAATAAAAATAACAACAACAACAACAACAACAATAATAATAATGATGATAATAATAACAACAACAATAATAATAATAATAATAATAAACAATAATGATAATAATAATGAAATATAAACAGTAAATAACAGCAATAATAGTAATAAAATCAAGATCATGATAATGGTGATTACGATAATGTTAATGTTAATATTAATGATAATAACGATAAAGACAGAACTGATATTCCACTACTACTACAATTAATAATATAATAATGGTAGTAATACTTAAATTTACGATAAGAATCATGATGGTAATATTGATTATAATGATTATTATTATTATGATTACTGTTATTATTATTATCATTATTGCCATCATTACTATCATCATCATCATCATCGTCATCGTCAACATCATCATCATCGTCATCGTCATCGTCAACATCATCATCGTCATCATCATCATCATCATCATCGTCATCACCATCATCATCGTCATCGTCATCATCATCGTCATCGTCATCGTCCCTCGTCATCGTCATCATCATCATCATCATCATCATCATCATCATCATTACTATTAAGATAATAATGATAGTAATAAAATTAATGATAATGATGATAATGATCATGTGATTGTAATGATAAATAACAGTAATGATGATATTTATGATTAAAAATGATAATAATAAAATAATAATTAAAATAATGATGATGATGATGATGATGATGATAATAATAATAATAATAATAATAATATAATAATAATAATAATAATAATAATAATAATAATAATTGTTATTATTATTATAATCATCACCATTATCATCATCACCATTATCATCATCATTTATCAAACATCATCATCATCATCATACATCATCATCATCATCATCATTATTGCTATTATTATCATTATAACAATAACAAAAAAAAATATTACTATTATTACTATTATTATCATTATTATAATTATGGTCAGCCACATTGAAGTGCAGGTAATAAAAACAGCGAAACAGGAGAAAATTAGGAGAAATTTAATGGAATTAAGCGAACGATCCAGTGTGACTCTTCAGTGTTCTGTGAGCAGATAAGCACACAGAATAATACTGAAAATAAGTCATAATGAAAGAAAAGAAGCATCTACGAGTAAAATTGTCATCTTCATAAATCTTCTTGCACTTGAAAATGATGCCTTTTTTGATAAAACTGTTTGGGGCCCATATTCCTAAACGAAATTTCAAGTAAGCTTTGAATTAAGGTTTTACACCTAAGAGTTTTAGATTATCCATGAAGTGTTTTAGAGTCAATCAATCACCAAATTTTGGATATGAGGGAACTGCATTTAGGCGATTTACCTTTTTTTCCTTGGATTTAGTAGGATTTAATTTCATGCCCACCCTGAGCACCACGATTTTAAAAAGCATCAGGGTTTATGAAACTGTCAGCTACTTATCCCGGTTGCCGGGGAAGGAATATCCATGAGGAAATATATAAGCAATGCCATATTTATTTTAATCCGGGCCAAATCCCCTTTTATTAAAATGAAACAAAGGGCAAGAACATACCCGGGGAATCCAGAAACCGCGGGAAACAAAAAAAATTTTGTTAAAATACTTTCCACCAACACCAACAAACTACAACCTAAAAATCAAACTTTTGAATTTTGAATGTCAATAGCTGCATTAAAATCCAGAGAGACAAGCCTTGACTCCTACCATAATCTAAAGCAACTCCATTTCATGAACCAGCATAACATACATAATTGCAGCCGAATCCATTTCTAAGGCCAAACTAATTATCTGGAAGAAACGATCTCATATAGAGAAAGCCGTCTGACCGAAAAACGTTCAAAAACCTTAGACAATATTGGAAATCATTGAAATGGGCCTATAGTCAGTAGGTGAAGACTGTAGTGGGCTCTTGGGTACAGGGATAAAACATTCCCAAAGCCTAGCACTCTGAAAATAACGTTGGCGAGCCAAAAGACTAAGATTTAAGAGCTTTTTGACCAAACCATTTGGTCCACTCCACCATATTCGTCTAATACTGAAGCAGATACTTGATTTCAGAGAACCTAAGAGCAAATGAATTAAAGTATGGTAATGAGTGACATGAAAAGGAGTTTATTTTTTTCTAACTTTGTTTTAAATGAAAGCATTCGGCTAACAAGGTAGCTTTCTCAGTCGGACTAATGTAACACCACCATCATGCTTCATTAAAAAAAGAATGAAGGATTAAACACTTTAAGTTTTAAAGCACTGATCCCATTTATGAAGCTGGTGATGCTTCTGAGATGATGTCTTCAAATGATCATTATATTCAGTTTCAGCCCTTCTATAACATTGTTTACAAGTCAACATAATTTTCCCAGCAAGGACGGTGCGATTAGCAGACCAGAGATTGTAGGCAGAGTTTGTCTCTATAGCCTGGTGACACCATTCATTATCCATGCTTTATCTGTGAACGAGTTTTAAAGAGTTTTGTTGGGTCAATCCTCGTTATGAATGTCCAACAATAATATTTCAAACCTTAACGGACAATGAGCATGGTGACAACATCCCCTTAATTCTAGACTATAGAAATCTTGTCTAGTTGGGTAATATCTGGTATTGGAAAGTCCCCCTGGATCTTTTCAACAACAGGGTCTGAAGAAAACCAAATTTGGGCCCCTACATTAATTATCCGTCTCACATCAGTTTTAAAAAAAGATCCAAAAAATTACCCCTCCTTTGAGTTCTACCCCGGACTAACTGTTCACAACCCAACTACATCTGAGAAATTTTAAAGCAGAATTGCCATGTCGGTCATTGGGGACACATAGCATTAAAATCACCTATAAAAATACAGCACGATTTCCTATCATTCTCTTGAATGGAAATGTGTGAAGTCAGTAAACAATCATGAATGCAATTATCGGAATTGGGACTTCTGTTAAAGACAAGCATGTAGAAATTATAAAAACGACTACACCTCTCAAACACAACACTCTCACATGGAAAACCATATTCATGCTTCGTAAAAGAGAAGCTTTTTATTAAAGTTAGGAAAAAGCAACTCGATTTTTTCATCAAAATAAAAAATGTCAGATTTATGTTGAGATACTACAGTTTTCATTCGAGTCCACAAATATTACAAAAAGTAATTTTTCGACGTTTAGGGCCGGGATTAAACTAAACAAAAATTTTAAATTTCCCCCATGAACACAAGACCACAAATTTGAGAAAGTACTTAATTATAAAAAACCTAGAAGTTTTTTAGCACCCACTGAAAGCCTGCTGGGGACAGGGGGCCATGGCTAAATCGTGATTATAATAAGCTAGGAAGAAAGTAAGAAAGAAATATAGAAAAAAAAGAAAACAAAAATGCAGGGCTGTACCTTCCTACTATGGGCAGGTGGCTGTTTTTTGGGGTTTTTGGGCACACAATTATGGCTACAGTTCAGAGGGTCTCCTCATTGTAGCGAAACTACTCATCTGCTTTGCTGTAATAGTGGGGATACTTAGACCCCTTAGACATAAACACTCATACGCTTCACCGTATTCATGTTGACAAATGTGTAAAAGTTTAAGTTTAAGTTTGGTTTGGATTCCATTTGATACAGGATATTCTTGGTGGTACATACTGTCTGCTTGATTTTGCTCACGTGTGTCAGCTGCTGCTACTCGGCTGAACCGAGTTCCTTACCCGCCGTGGTGCCCAGCCACAGCAGTAACCTCCAGGCGACAGTTTTCAACTTCTCGCGCCTTGGGGGGGGCGCGAACCGCCGACCCCTCGGATGAGAGGCCGACATTTACCACTGTACTAGCCCGAGCTAAAAAATAGGGGTGAGAATGAGATCTTCTAATACAAGAGTTGTATTTAATTCTCATTCATACCTTTTACACACTCATACGCTTATTGAGGACAGAAATAACCTGTCTTCAAATGAGAAAAAATTAGGGGGTAAAAATCTCCACACCTTGGGATCTCAGAGCAAAATCATATTGTTTCATTCCGCTCATCTCATCCGCTCACAAGGTTTTGTTAAGTTATACCGCTCAGCAATGATGATGATATGAAAATAATAATAATAATAAATGTTACGGGCCGACCACCTCGTCTCTCTGCCACCAAACCCCAAAAGGGCCAGGCTAGGCAGACGGCGTGTTATATACAGTGTCGTGAACACTGAACAGCTCCAAGAGGAACCGAGCACCACAGCGTCCCAAACACCACGGAGGAAACCCAAGGGGCAGGCAGGGCACGAAGTAAACACAAAATGACAGTCTTTCCTTTTTTTTACAAAAGTTATTTACCCGTACACTTTTCTATAGGAAACAATACAGGGAAACGCATGTCACCACAGCACAATACAGCTTAAACAGGGCAACACCAGGTTTATCTCAGGTCACAAGGGCACACACGAGGTCTCCGCTCACAGCCAGCTGCGTCATGTTTGCCCAGTCCCTTCATGTTAACACTGCCCAGGGCATCCTTTTTATGTTACACATATTTCACACAGAGACAAAGACCCACTGGGGTAGCAATAAATAATAAAAGTAATAATAATATGAAAAATAATAATAATAATAATGACAATAATAATAATAAAAAATAATAATAATAATAATAAACAATAATAATAAATAATAATAATAAAAATAATATGATAATTTGTAATAAACTATAATGATAATAGCAACAATAGCAAAACATATTAAAATAAAGATTATGATAATAACAGATAATAATGATAATGATGGGAAAAAAGAATAATGTTAGTAATAATAATGACGAACTAAACATAATAGAAAATAATAATGATGATAATAATATTAATAATAACAACAAACAACACAACAATAATAATAATATAATAATAATAATGATAAATTATAGAAAAAGATAAAAAATAATTATAATTGTAATGATAGCAGTGATAATAGGAGTAACATTTTTTTTCTTCTTTTGGCTTCTCCCCGCTTCGTGGTTGTTTTGTTGTAGTTGCCCTAGGTATATATACTTGTCAACTACCTCTAGCACTTCGCCTTGTACGTGTATCTGTTCGAATTGAACTCTGCTGTTGAACATGATCTTAGTCTTTTTCTTATTCATCCTTAGTCCGATTTTCAGACTTTCTCTATTCGGATCGTTTATTAGCTGCTGCATTTCATTTGCAGATTCACTGAAGAGAAAAATATCTGCAAATCTTAGATTGTTTAGGTATTCGTCTCCTATTTTGATACCCCTTCCGTTCCATTCTAGCTTTCTTAATATTTACTCAAGACAAGCTGTAAACAGTTTTGGTGAGATGGTATCGCCCTGTCTAATACCTTTTTAATTGGTATTTTGTCGGTTTCGGAGTGGAGCTTGATGGTTGCTGTCCCATCTTTGTATATATCTTCCAGTATTTTACAATATACCTCCTCTACTCCCTGTCTTCGGATAGCTTCTAGTACTGCTGGTATTTGTACAGTCAAATGCCTTTTCATAATCGATGAATGCCATGCACAAGGGTTTCCGATATTCGTTTTTTTCTCTTATTTTGGGTGAGCGCGTGGATGTGGTCTGTTATTGAGAATCCTCTGTGGAAGCCTGCCTGTTCTCTAGGCTGGTTAGAATCCAGACTGTCAGAGATGTAAGTTGTGAAGACTTTTGTGAATTGTTTGTAACTGAAAGGAGGCTTATGGGTCGGTAGTTCTTCCGTTGAGAAGGCATTTGTTAAAAAGATTGGCTAGTTTGACAGTTGCAATTTCTCTTGCATTTATTATAATGTCTATACTAATGCCGTCTTCACCTGGTGTTTCCCATCTCTTCATGCTTCTAACCGCTCATTTTATTTCTTTTGTTGTGATGTTACGTACGTCTCTTGTTACCGCTTTCGCTTCTATCCATGGCTGTTCACTTGAGTTGTATAGATTCCTGTAAAAGTCTTCCACTACTCTTATGATTTAATTCCTATTATATATCAATTTTCTGTCTGCTTTCTTAATTGCATACGTTTGATTTCTACCTATTTGAGTCTCCCTTTAGCCGTTTTGTTCCTGTTTGACGATACTTTCATGACCCTAACGTTTTTTCATAGCTTTCTGGTTCCTACCGCGAACTTGCTGGAGCTTTGCGTGACGTCCTTACCGCCTACTTCAATTCAACTTCCTTTATTGTGTCCTTTGAACTGTTCCTTGATTAGTCATGTGTAAGATCTCGTCGCTGAGAAGTGAATATCTGTTTGGATTTAAGGTTAATTCTGTCACTCTGGTTTAAATCTGGCTGCGGTTTTCGTATTGTCGCGGTTAGCTCATTTATGATTATAGCCTTTGGTAGAATTACAATTGGTCATTACTACGGGCTTATCCGCCAACTCTCACATGTTTCACATCCGCCTTTTGCACCTATACAGGTTAAGTTGTCACAAGGTAATTCTGCCTGGCCCCTGGACACGCAGTCTATCATCCCTATAACGAACAACACTGATAAATACCGACCATTTCATTAACCTCTGTGTATGCAAATTTCTAGAAGGATGAATTTTGAACAGACTCGGTACAGGTTACAAGTAAATTATCTCACAGAACTGTACGTATTCCTATCGGGACGTAGCACACACCCCCACCCACATTGCTTTGCGCGTACGTTTTCACACTCTAATCCAGGGAGACACACTGTTTTTTCTTGACCTTACCGTCAGGCTTTTGACATTGCAACAGAGAGTTATCCTAGGAACATTAGAAGCTTTGCATCCGGGTAAGATATTGAACTGGATTAGAATGTCATCTCGAACAGTCTGCAAGTGTCCCCTTTCATGGATGAGAAAGTTCCACTCAACAGTCTTTGAACTTGGGACGGCCACAGGGAGAGTTCTCAGCCCTATGCGTTCACTGCCTCATCACAAGCTTGTGGGCAGATATCCCCACTTGGGGAATGGAACCCATTTATGCTATGCTGAATGACATATGCGTCAGAGCATCATCACAAGAAGGATGCAAATAATTCTCGACAGAATCACAGCATAGACATGTCTACCAACAAAAAACAGGGTGGCATAACTGTGTGTTGAAAACAAATTGCGCTAGCAAACGATAACGAACACACAGAATCTGTGGGCGATGATGCATATGAGGTTACGCCGACGATCCGTACAGAGTCTGATACAAAACTGGTTTGCTTGCGCTGTATCCAAAAATGGCTCCCACAACATCAAGTTATAGAGAATACAAGCAAAAACTGTGCCAGCACTACACCAAAACGGAGCGGCAGGTATACTCCTCGCAACGGAATTCTTAATGTCTTAGGGGCTCTGGAGTAGTTTTCTGTGACTCTCAAAGTGCGTTTCGCGACGCTCAATTCCTATAATCAAAGCAGTGGCTATGAAGAAATTTTGAGCTTGCATTAAGCGTAATGTAACCTTATGCACGACGTAATTTCACATTTATTTGTATGGAGACCCATCTCATGTTGGCATAACGCAAGCACCGACCCACAGTAGACAAATTTGGCGAAAGAAGTCTGCGAAGGATTTGTGAACATAATCTGGATGCCTCTTGCTAGGTTGCACTAATTGAAAGTCTCATAAGGAAGACTAGAGGATCTGATTAACACTCAAGCCTTAGCTTGTACCATCAAGGCACTATATATATGACGATCAGTATAGGAGATGGCAACGCTTCCTATGTGTGCAACGAAGTCAAACCAGACGAGTGTGACGTGGTTATTGCCGAATACTTTTAGGTTACAGAATGTACTGGCAACTGCACGGTGCAAGAAGTGCAGATGAAATCTAGATGTAGGCTGTGTACCGAAGAAAACAAACGAACGCTAGAGCACTATATCTCGGAATGTCATGTGATACAGCCTTCAACCACCTAATCTGAGTATAAAGAACTATGTGAATATTTCATTTCCTCTTGATACTTGGAAGATATACTCCGTACTATACCCTACATTTTACTATGTAATAACTACCGTAAGCAAATAACAGTGTTATTCAAACACAGTGGCAAAAGCAATGAAAGTAAAATTTTTGTATGATGTCTGATTTATATTTTATATTTGACCTTGTACAACTACAGTACTTCTGTACGTGTCATATATATATGTAAACTGTAATCATGACTGCCCACGCCTGAGCAGATAGCTAGGGTGGTAATAACTTACTTAACTTAACCTTAACTATTACTCACAGTTGTAAGCCTAGTAACACCAAAGCAGGATGTCATCAGGATCCCTCCTGTGTTCTGGACGATTTTACGGGGATACCCCCCTCACTTGGGTGTCCTTATACCCATCGTGTGCGTGTGTGTGGTGTGTGTAAACACCAAATTGTGTCGGATAATTATGGTCAGGGACTCTAGAAAAAACAGGCTTAGTAACAAATTACGAATACTGAGTTTGGGTGCCTAGGGTAACAGGGTGCTGTACCAACGACCGTTTGCGAGACCTGTGATGTATGTGTGACAGCACTTGACCTTGCGCTCAGCACCCTCCCCCCGCGCCCGACCGCAGGGAATATACTCAACTAAGAAGCGGACGGACAACCACCCCGCACTGTCCTACCATGGATGAGGGTGGGGACGTGCATCTTCCGGGTGTTTTTAAAGCCCGGAGGATCTATAAGGACGGACAGGCCCTTGAACATGCTCATCATTGTATGGAGCGGTGAACAGCTGCCACCTAAAGAGAACCAATTCTTTTGGAAGATACATAGAGCCGAGCTCATTCGACAGTTGGTGCTCAGAGGTTGTGGTTCTGCTACAAGTGTCAAGGTTATGGCCATGTGCTAATATTGCAGGAAGAACAGCGTGTGCTGTCATGTGCAGGAGCGCACCAGGCAAAGCTGCCTCTGCAAGAACTACAGAAAGGGACAACGACAACGAGGACGCCGCCACATCGTGAAGAGTTCGTTAGGTGCAGACGGAAAGTGTAACGCCTGGCACCGTAACTGCCCCCACAAACCGCCGAGCAAACCCCCCCCCCCCCCTGCCCCGACCGTACCCATCGACCCGCCGGAGTGGCCGATGCCCAGCCCAGCCCACCAACCCACTCAGGGCCGCGTGACGTCCCCAACCCAACAGGAATTCCGAACTGCCAGGATGATTCACCATCCAGGAACAGTGCCACAGGAGAAACCATTGGTGAAAAGACATGGCATACGGACCGATGGCATAAGAAGCTCAGGAAGAGATTGCTGAAATGAAAAAAAGCATCAGCAAGAGATTGCTGATTGAAAAATTATAATGGAAAACAAAGTGTCGTGTAGACAGAAATGTGGCGTTCCCTGATGTGTTATTGATGTTGAAAATACGAATGAGGTCTCTGATATATATTACGCACGACAAATGAGCGTTCGTAGACAGGGAAAATGGCATTCGATGATGTGTGATGTGTGAAATACGATGAGGTCTCTGATATTATTATTACGCACTACAAAGGTGAACGGTAGACAGGGAAAATGTGCGTTCTGATGAGGTTAGTGATGTTAGTGATGTTGAAAAGACGAATGAGGTCCTCTGAATTATTATTACGCACGACGGGCCATCTTGAAACAGTGACGACAGTGACTGTAAAAATGATGCTGATGAAGATGCGAAGGAACGGCCATACTGTGGGACCATCACTCAGAAAATGCTATCATGTACGATTATGCGTATAGTACATACGCGGAAAGCGCGCAAACAGGATAAATAAAGAAGATGCAACACAATATACTACTGCAGTACAAGAAATATGCAGACTCAAAGAAGTTTCAATCAAACGAATTTGACCAATCATAAACATAGGGTTGTGATGGGGACAATAAAATAATTACTTTTCTTTTCATGGAATATACGTGGTGTCCCACCATAGAATAATGACTTGCTTTACTATATATCATAACATAATGTTGACGTTGAGTTATCTGTTACAAGAGCCCGTCACACAGCCACAAATACAACGCCCCTAGAATTAGAGTTACCACTCCTATAGACCACATGAATGCCAGGCCTATTGACTTTCAGTGACACTCATACCGCATAAGTTGGTGCAGAAATCTAATCAACATAATGTCGAAGTATCAGCATTTACATATTCGAACAGCCTCGGTTTTTCTCTCTGTACATGTATAGCAAGGTATAGGAAAGAGTCAGACTGTTCAAGACCTGCCCCTTTCAGATCAGCACAATAGCATGGGAGATTTTAATGCTAGACATCTCTACATTTGGAGATAGTCAATGCAATGAAAATGGCGAAGAGTTCCGCCATTTTGTGAACACCAACTATGACAGTATATATACAGACAGGCCAAACTCACGTGGCGGGGGGCAGCTAGATTTATGTAATAGGGGGGATCTTGTGCTGGAAACGTCAGAAGCATGCCTTGCAACAGAGCTAATCAGTGACCGCTTTGCAATAGTAACGAGATACGCTGTTGATAATACTCAGTCTACAAAACAATAGGTTTCAAATTTCTATCCCCCTTACCTTGAGCAACTTTAAATCACGTATCTATGACTGGTCAATGATTACACAGTAACAGTGTTGATAAATTTTTCCATGGACATGACACAGTGTTCACTATTACTACAACACTTGGGTCTTGTCAAGAAAACCTTCAACGCAACTCACAATGCTCCAAACAACCTAAGTGGGTCCGTGACCTATCATTATTAAGGGAACAAAGCCGAGTTCAGGATCCTTTATGATATTCTACAAAACCAGGATAATACCCGTGGCCAAACCTTATTGAATTTCTTAAGACTACAAAAAACCTACGGTCCGTAAAACTCATTTCAAAATGAAGACTTTGAATAAAAGGGAACAGTTCCTACAAAGCATTAAACAATAACCCCTCAATGTCGTATGGGGGTCTGGAAGAACTTACGAATTTCAGCAAACCAACTAACACCCGCAGTTCCATAGTCCTCTTGCACAAGCAGATATGCTGCCTTAGCCAATGGGGCTGGAAGCGTCCAATGAGCTCACTTCCACAAATATTCAGGATCACCTAGTCAATCTAAAACTGCACGTAAATTTGCCATTGAGATTTGGATGTTCTGATACTAGACCCCTCAGACTTGGGCTGAGATCACTGAGTGGGACTGAACAATGCACTGATCAAGGAAAGCGTCCGCCCCATGTTAAGGATGGAATTACCTATAGTGTCCTCTGCCTTTGTCAAGTTTTCTCTTGGGCACTGCTGTCCTTTCTCGTGAGGTTCTGGAGCTCGCGGGGCGGCATGCGGTGGTTCGCCTCACCGCATGGGGAATCTCTTCCCAACAACACTGACCTTCCGCGATGTATACCTCTGTCAAGAGTGGGCGGTCCAGTCATCCGTGATTGGCCTTCTCCCCGTGTGGGGGGACGAGGATTTCGTCGTAACATCCGTCGTCAAATAAAAGGGCACCAGTCAAACAATTCAGTAGTTGTCCGTGACTCTACCTTGTGGTCTCCCTTATTGCGCATGTGACTCGCCTGCCTGCTGGATGCCTCTCTGCACTCCCACGCTCCTGATTGTACATATTTTGCTATGTAGTGTATGTATATTGTATAATAGTGCCTTTAGCATAACCTTTCTGTATGTTTCCTCGAGTGTTTTTCATTGACCTTTGCCGTTCTGATTCTTTATATCTTTTTATAAGTCGAACCCGACAGCCTTATACTCAGGTACATGGGAATCCCCTTTTTGCACCTATACAGGTAAGTTTGTCACAAGGTAATTCTGCCTGGCCCTGGACCGCAGTTTTTAATCATCTCTATACCGAATCAAACATGATAAATACCGACCACTTTCTAACTTATGTGTATGCAAAGTTCTAGATAGAGAATTATGAACAGACTCAGTACAGGTTTACAAGGTAATTAGCTCACAGACTGTACGGATTTCTTCGAGACGTAGCACACAACTTGCTTTGCAGAGTACTTTTCACCTCTAATCTCTTAATTAAGTCAGCTTTTGACATCGCAAAATGAAAGTTATCCTAGAACAATTAGTAAGCTTTGGCATCTGGGGTACGATATTGAACTGGACTGACTTATCTCTCGAACAGATCTGCAAGTGTCCTGTTCAGGGGAGTGAGAGTTCCACTTCACAGTCCTTTTGAACTTGGGACAACCACAGGGAGGAGTTTCTCAGCCATATGCTGTTCAGTGTCCTCATGCCACAAGCTTGTGGCAGATATCCCACTTGGGGATGGTGAATCCATTATATTCTATGCTGAAATGGACATATGCGTCAGAGCATCATCACAAGAGAGGATGCAAATAATTCTCGCCAGATCAAGCAAGGCTTCATGGTGTGGATTTAGTCATTTCCGCTGAGAAAACATGGCTCTAAACCCACCCACTTTTCGCCTAGGTTTACCGGGAGCTTGACATATGCCATTAAGTATAGATATCTCGGGGTGAAGGTAAATATGCATAACCTGGTTCTCTCTCTAAAGAAAGACTCTGGAGAACAAGATTTGGGAAACCTTTGAAGTTCTTGCTCGGAAGAGACATGGCTCATGTTAGCTCGCTATACTGTTTTAATTAGTACTTGGCTTTTATAAGGTCAGGTGTAGACTATACCATGCACTGCACGTGTTTTGCAGTGTAAGGAAGCAGAAATATTTTAGTTTGAAGTAGTGCAAAATGAAGCTCTGCGGATTATTCTCGGCGCCCCGAGAACAGCAAGGAGAGTAAACATGAGAGTCAGATTAAAAACTTACCATCCATTTCTGATAGAATAATATTTATTTTCCACCATATTGGGGTCAAAGCTCTGAGGGAACCCCTCGCTCTCTCAGATTTCCAAAATAACTGCAACATAAAATCACGTCAAGTAGACGTGGACAAATCACACACGCGCGCGGCCCTCTGATACACAAAATCTCCATGACATTATACCGCTCGATGTTCCAATTAGTAAAGTACCAAAAGGGTCACACTGATCGTGCACCTTACATGTTTACCACAAGAAAAACAGGGTGGATAACTGTGTGGTTGAAACAAATTGCGCTAGCAACGGTAAAGGAACACACAGAATATGCGGTGATGCATATGCTGTGTTTCCGCCGACGGATCCGTACAGTCCCCTGGAATACAAAGCTGTTGGTGCTTGCGCTGTATAACAAAAAATGGCTTACTACAACATCACGTTAATATGAAGAATACAAACCTGGGCCGAGCAACTACACAAACGGAGCTGGCAGGTATACTCCTCGCAACGAATTTTTTCTAATGTCTAGGGCTCATGAGTATTTTCTGTCTCTCAAATGCTCTCGGACGCAAAATTCTTCAAGCACGACCACGTAGAGAACAAATTGGCGAAAGCAGTCTGCGCAGGATATTGTGAGCATAGATCTTGGCTGCCTCTTGCTAGTGTGTGCACATAATATTGAAACGTTCTCATAGGAAGACTAGTAGATCTGATTACACTCAAGGCCTGAAGCCTGTACATAATCACTACGATCATTATAGGGATGGCAAGCCTTCCTATGGGCGGCACCGAAGTCAAAACCAGACAGTGTGACGTGGTATTGCCAAGAATACGTTTAGGTTACAGAATGTACTGGCAACCCTGCACGGTGCCAGAATGGATATGTGAATTTTCATTTCATCTGATACATTGAAGATATACTCGTAATACCACTAAAATTTCTATGTAATAACTACGTAAGCAAATAACAGTGCTATTCAAACACAGCGACAAAAGCATTTAAAGTATAAATTTTGTATTATGTATGATTTATATTTAATATTTTACCTTGTACAACTCAGTATTACAGACTCTCACAATGTCAGATATATCTAAAACTTGTAATCATGATTGCCCACGCCTGAGCAATAGCCAGGGGGTAAATAAACTTACTTAAACTTAACTTCGCTATTACTGGCAGAATTTCTTTCAGTGTGGTACACTGGTGGTCCACTTAGTTTCAGGCAATTGCTGACAAGGGAATCTAATATTGAGGGAATCAATAAACAAAAAAAAAAATGATGCGTGTGCGTGTTTGTGAGTGAGCGTGTGTCGTGTGTGTGGTACTATATGCTAATATACGTGTATGTATATGGTACGTGTGGTGTGTATGTGTGTGTAAAGGCATGTGTGTGTGTACGTGTAAGTGTGAACAAGGGTCCTGCGTAAGGGGCTTGTTCGCGTGCGCGGTGAGCATGCGCGAACGTTAGTTACGTGTAGACATACCGTGTACTCATGTAGATTTATATAATCACTTGACCGTATTCATTTGATAAATGTGAAAAGGTATAATAAATGACATATCTTCACGAATTCAGAGATTATTGCCGGTTTCGAGTTGCGTCTTGTCAGAAATAGATACATCAGAGAAATTACATAGACAATATATATCCAGCGTTGAGCTGACGAATACCTGACTGTGACCTATTCGTTGCTCGTAGGATTGGTGCTGTGACTTGGATAATTTGAACGTGCCGATGCGTGTTGACTTTACTCTCCGTCGGCCGATGTATGCTGCTTCCATAATTGTCTTTTTTAGTTTGTTCGTCCTCTCCATAGGCCTTTTCTGCTTCCTTCCAGTCGGTAGATGGCAGCTTCATCTACATTACCACCATGGGCTTGAGTCCTGTGGTGACGGAATGTCACTCGATGTTTCGCTGATCCTGGTGCTTGAAATCACGCCTGTTTCCCAAAGTATGCTGTGATCGCAACCGCTGCAGGTATGCGATATACAACACTACAGGGTTGCTTTCGGGCTGCTTTCTGTCACGTATTAAGTCAGTATCTTTCCCCTGATGTGCTGCGATTCTCACTGTGTCTTGCAGCAAGTATCTGCTGATCACCTGGGAAATGTTGCATGACGGTAAAATGAGAACATTACTAGAAGAGGGTGCGGGGTCTGCTCTTACCATATGGCTTCTCCGCCTTCTTCTCTGAGGTTTAGCATGAAGCCTCTGGGATACGTTGTTTTCATGAAGAACTAATTATATAGGCAACCTCATCCTCGAGAAACTCAGGGCTGCAGATCCTCAGTGCTCTGATACCGGAGAAGCCAATCACAACACCAGATTTTGTTTTGGTTGCTGTGGGCGTAGTAGTAATGGATATAATCATCTTTATTTGAAGGCTTTTCTGTATACAGAGAAATTAGGTCATCGTCAACCGATGTCAGAGTGTCCAGGAAGAGGTATCTGATTCCTCATCCTCCACGGTGACTGGATTTTCTCGTGAATGGAGTAGCGCGCGTTAGCGTATGTTGCAAGCACGACCTTCTGAGACAATGACGAGGACGTCATCTACGTAGCGAGCCAATGTTGATGTCTGCCGAGTTATATCCCTTTATTTATCCCTCTCCCCCGTCTCCATGAGCAAGCAAGCCATGACGGCACTCAAGGGGAGCCCATGGCGAGAACCCTAATCTGCTGTATTCATCCCCAGCAAATTCGAAGTAGCCGATCCACGCATAACTTCACTAGGAAACAATGGTGTCTCGCAGCGGAATTTGCGTCTGTCATGGAGCTGGTGACCCTCATCGACTGCCCGACTGGGGGGGAGGCTCCGTCTGTGGGTACATTGGTAAAAGAGGGATTTTACATAAAAACTGGCAAGCTTTTTATTTCTACACCCGGAATTCTGGAGACGTCTGATGAGGTCCCGGAGTTCTTCAGTGGGAATCACTGTGACACCCATAGGAGCGCCAGAGAGGGGTTTAAAATACTTGGCCAACCGATGGGGAGCGCTGCCAATGCCAGAGTTGATCGGTCTCATCGCACGCCTGCTTGAGTACCTTCGGGAGACCTCTCATGGACGGTTTTGCGGGGGGAGGTCACAGTCAGGTATTTTGTCAGCTCACGCCTGATTGATATATTTTCCTTTAATTTCTCTGATGTATGTATTTCCCGACGAAGACGCATCGAAAGCGGTCAATACATCTCTTGAATTGTGACGATATTCATTCTCCTTCATAACTTTTCTATATAAATCCCGTTGCACATTTACATACAAAATCAGCTCTTACAAAATGTATCTTTTGTTGTTTATTATGAGAGCACATAGTTTTGGACCATTACTGCCGAATCCTATATTTTTTAGTAATTTCCGATGATCTCCCCTTGCAGGCTCTCTATTTACTGAACTTTGAGACTAAAACAATTGTTGGTTTAACCCGGGAAAGAAATAAACAGTGAGTTTCTTGGTGTTTTTACTATGAGAGGACAGCGTACAATTTCCACGAACCAATATAATTAGCTTGACCTTTTTATATCAGATCACAGGTCCACTGTTGTAATCCGCTGTCCGGTAGGGAGTCCGTTACAAGGTCAGAAAAGATAAACCTCACAAAGGCGACAGCGGTGCCGTCCTGGGGCTAACCCCACCTGCCCTCTCTCTGTCTCAGGCGTGTCGGCGGGCTTCCGCCCAGGTGCGCATCCTCACCTTCGCAGTCAATTGGTATCACAAATAGTTTTCCTTCTGCGCAATTTACTTGTGTTTTTTTTTAATATCTAAAGTGGTTTTCAAGCGTTTCTTCTCTTTCAACTTACAAGGTGTTTCCTTTATTTAACATGTCTTGCGCAGGTGTTTTTCGTCTGTACCCTGGCTCTCGCGCTTTGTGTAGTTTTCTTGTCTTGTTTTCTTTTCTAATTATTGTGTATCTGTATTGTTTCGTGTATGCCGGCCCCGACTGCAATCTGATCACAACCAGTATGAATTTGTTCCTTTCCCTTCTGAGGTGTAATTTAATTTGGTCTATGGTTGCTGCCAGCAGTTACTTTATTAAGAACATTTTTTACTATTTCGCGCCTATTTGAATTATGAAGTCCAATTCCGTTTTTGTGTTAATGGAGACCTTCCCATGTCCCCTTCCACTCTAGTATTTTTCGAAAATGTATTCATGGTTGATCGAGCCTCCGGGCAAATCGCGATTAGCATGTGTTCCCCTCTCCTATTGCCTATTCCGTGATTCCCATTATGGGCTCGTCCTTCTGTCTTTGAAACTTATCTGGGCGTTAAATCACAATAAATATTGGTGAAATGTGTTTTTAACTCTCTCGCTGGCTCCAATGAACATCTCATAGAAGCCTCTCTATTTCTTCATCCCTGCAGTTTAAAAGCACAGACATGAACAATCTTTAGTTGTACCTAATTTGTTTAGTTTTTATTGATACTGAAGCCACTCTTTCGCTTTCTATAGAATTCCATAATATTCTTTCTAAACGTTTGTGAACTAAGAAACCTACCCGCTAATTCCTGCCTTCTACTTTCACAGAGGACTACAAACATCCCATTTAATGAGAGTTTCCTCAGTATGGTAGTAAGCTGGATTGAGTTCTCATTACCTTACTCTTAAATGTGGCAAAGGTTCATCAACGCAGTGCAGCCTTTTTTACCCGGTGTTTTTTTAACACCCCTCTACTCCGAAGCAATTCCCGATCGCCGGCCGTAACCAGGGGAATGATAGCCTGTTTTATGCAATCATGTTTTTGAATTGGTGGTAGACAGCCATTACCCCAAACCTACTGGCTGGTGTTATCTTGGTGGTAGGGGGAGTATTTTGCCGGATGCACGGATATGCCCTTCCCGCTGCGTTGGTCCTGATCTAATGGTGGGTTTATGAGCCTCAACGCCCGGGACTCTCACCTACACCAGGGTATAACTCCCGTGCACATGGGCTTGATTCTCAGAACGCATAGATGTGTGATTATATTTTTATACACTGATTTTATTTATGCGTATGTACGCCTAGTGCAGACATATTTGTTCACCGCAAATGCGTAGGAAACTATGCATATGTTCATTTTCCGTGCACATGCACACGTAAGCATACAACCTTTTACATATGCTCCCTATCCATATATATATATACATACTCCTACTTTATAACACAACTACACACATGCACATTTATACCCATCATATCACATATGCGCACTGATGATTGTGGTATACATAGTGAGTACGCACCCTACATGCGCATATATCTTGTACACGATTTTATGACTATACATACACATATAAATATGCCATATATATGATTACGAACACGGGTTTTTGGGGTTAAAAAAAAAAAAAAAAAAAAAAAAAAAAAAAAAAAATGCGCACATACATTCATGAAGTACACATTAGTTTTCACAGCCAGGATATATATGATATATTTATATATATATATAGTAATATATTATATGTATATATACATATACATATAATGTACATATATACATACATACATACACATACCACACATACCATTCATATACACACATTAACTTTTTTTTTCTTTTTAAACGGTAGTTCATTGTCTGGAGCCGCCGTGGTCCACCACAGCATGATACTTGTAGTGTTCATGTTGTGGAAATGCTCTTGGAGTGAGTAACGTGGTTGGGTCCCCAGTTCCTTTCCACGGAGGTGCCGGTGTTTACCTTTTTTTTTTTTTTTTTAGGTAATCATTCTCTCTATTTTTATCGGCTTGGGACCAGACTGACTTGGGCTGGCTTTGGCCACCCATTGGCTAGTAGCATTCGAGGTGAAGTTCCTTGTCCAAGGGAACAACGGCCGGCCGGTGATCGAACCCTTGAACTCAGATTGCCGTCGTGACAATCGACGCTCTAACCTTTCGTCACCGCGGCCTTGACGATCAGGGCTTTCCATGATTTTTCTGGCAATTTAGACGTGGTTTGCCATTGCCTCCGCCGGTGTTTTTATCGAGTCCACCATCTCTAATACCGGCACTCTGACCTTGGGCCCCTGGCTTGACACCCAGTGGCTAGTATGCAATCGAGGTGAAGTTTTTCCTTCCCCAAGGACAACGCGGGCCGGCGTGACTTCGAACCCTCGAAGTCAGATTGCCGGTCGTGACAGTCTGAGTCCGCGCTCTAACCATTCGGCCACCGCGACCCCATATACACACATACACACACATATACATAAACATACATATACACACATACACACACACCTCATACCCATATACACACATGCATATATATATATATATTATATATATATTATATATATATATATTATATATATATAAGACATATATAATACATTATAAAATATATATATATATATATATATATATATATATATATATATATATATATATATAACATATATACGCATATATATATACTCACAACTATACATACACATAAATATTCATACACATAAGCATACTCGCACATTCATATACATACATGTACTTACATATTCATACATATACATACACACATATGAATATATACACACATGCACACAGATATATATATCTATGTACTGTGTCTCTAGCATATATACACATAAACATGCATACCTAACCTGTGCACTTCCGTGCATACAAACTCACACTCATGTACAAACGTTTGAACAGCGTCTGCCTGAGTGCTAATATGCACTCCATTATAATGAGCCCATGCATTATAATGTGCATAAATTATAGGCTTGCAGCAGAGAGGTTGAGGGAAGGAGGTGGGTGATGTGTAGTAAATGATGCGGGTAAATCAAACTTAGATACCCTAGTGGGCGAGTCTATCATAGATATAATGGTGAGTCGAGAACCATCAACAATGATTACCTAAACAACTACTCCCCTGGGGAAGGATCATTGGTCAGCCACCCCAGTATAAAGAAAGGCCTAGTCAGCTACATGATGTCAACATGGCGCCAAGTATTCCGTCAAATGCCGCATGAATTAAAAAAAAAAAAAAAAAAAAAAAAAAAAAAAAAAAAAAATATATATATATATATATATATATATATATATATATATATATATATATATATATATAAAAGCATGGAGAAACTATAATCGTCATCTAAGCCCCACTGATCCGATGATTCCAAATTAACATAGATCTCACGTGGCAGACGCTTAATTTAGACTGGTCTGTAGATTTCTTGAGACCCCTTGAGCTTTTGGCTTACGCAAATATGCCTATTGCATATCACCCACAAAAACAAACCCCCCAACCACACCACAAAACCCCCCACCACACACACACCCCCCAACACACACACCAACACCCACACACACAAAAACACACACCACACACACCACACACCAAAACCACCACAAACACACACACACAACACCACAAAAAAAACAACACAACCCCCCAAAAAACCACATTCAAACCCCCCTTTTTTTTTTTTTTTGTGTTTTATTTTTTTTTTTTTTTTTATTTTTTTTTTTTTTTTTTTTTATTTATAATAATTTTTTTTTTTTTTTTTTTTTTTTAAAAGCTGATGTTGGCTTCACTCTTTACTGTAAAGTACTGCCTAAAGGAACCATGAACAGTCTGGGGGAAAAGTGGTGGCGCAGGTCACGTGTCGGTTTTCCCACCTAAAGTAGGGGGGCCGACCTTAAACACGTTGGGCGCGGGAAAACAACTGTGGGGATCAGCGGTCAGATTAATTTTATCTACCCCCTGGGGTCCAATTTTAAAATTTGGTTTTGGACCCACAGGTAACGCCCAGGGTCTATTGGTAACAAAAATAACTTTTGTAACCATTTTCCCGGGCCACCTACTCCCCCTTGCCTCGACCCCATGATCTGCCTCAAAGGAAAACCCACCTTTGGCTGGTCATCCGTTCTCGTGTGCATTGTCCTGGTTCCTTCGTGGTGCTCATCCTGTCTTTTCCCCTTCTTCCTGGTCCTCGTTAAATCGTCCGTCTTCGACGACCCACCTCCTCGAAATCCACCCAGGTCCCCCTTGACTTGGGATTCGTCTACTTCCTCGTTTCCTCGTCCAGCTTAATTTGGGGCGGCGTTTCGCCCCAAAACGTCCTTACATCTCGCCCGGGTCCTTCACTCCCCCTCTTCCTTAATCTTCTCGGGATTTACCGTTGTCCGGGGCAAGGGCAGCATCTCGGGGCAGCTGATCCCTGCCTGCGACCCGGAGTTGACTGGTTGCGGTGTCCAGGTGGACGCCCATCCCACTTTCGGGGTAAAATGGTACCTGTGCTGGCGAGTTCCTGGCCTTTCACTGGATCTAGGGGGTCTCGGCAGGCACGCCCATCCACTAATCTGAGACGCTTAACCCTTTTCTGACAACCCCGGGTCCCGGTCTATGGCGATCCTTCCGGTGACGTCCTTCCCCCCCCGCCCAAAGGTAACCATTCTGCAGCAGGGTCCCCCTTTGGTCCCCATGTTGGTTTTTGTCGGCCGACTGCTATATTATCGGGGAACCGATCATCCATGTGGGCCCGATAGTAAAAAAAAAGAAAGAAAATAGAAAAGAGAGGGTGTTAAGTACCATTGGGGTTTTTATTAAATTTGGGTTTTTAATGTTATTTTAAATTTTTAATTTCAATTTTTTTTCGTTTTTGTTTTTTTTTCACAAAATAAAAAAAAATGGGAGAGAAAGACTCTAGGATCGCAGGACCTGGCTTAAACTACCACCACTCGAAGATTGAGATAATAAGGGAAACCAACGGCAATCTGAAGGGTTCCCTTAACAATTGTCCACAAGAGGAAAAAAAAATAAAAAAAAAAGTGTGCACTCGTCAGATGAAAAATTCGGGGGCTAAGAATACATCATAGTTTTACCCTGCAACTCACAAACAACAACCTAGTAACAAATGCTTTCAGTGACTTTTGTTCGCTGATTTTTAGTGAGTAAAAGTGTGAGTGTGTGTGGTGTGTGTGAGTGACAGCAGCGTGAATGAGAATGAGGGGAAGTGCCCCTCACAAGAATAAATCAAAAACAGAATTAAGTTAAATATTACAAACTAAATAAATTAGCATGCTAGCTATAAAATTATTTTACTACCACTTTGAATTCACATATAATATATGCGACGAATGTCGCTAAATAATATGACTAAAAAAATTTTGCAATTTTTAGAAACAAATTTTCTTGGGGAAAAAATCAACTGCCGAGGTCCATGTCTACTATCATTTAACTTATCACGGGGGATCTTATACCCAATCCATACTTAAAGTGAACCCCCCAGGAAAATCATAAATTACCCTCCTTCTGCGTTCTTGATTGGCCCTCTTTCCCTTCCCCTACGGGTTCTACGAACAAATATCGCTTGGGAATTCCCAAAAACATGCAAGTGACTTCAAGGGGTGATTCTAGTTTAAACCCTACTCCTACATTAATTAACGATTTTAACCGCGGTCACACTGAATAAAATTTTGCCGATCAACGAAAAACCGGTTTTTACCTGTACCTACGTCAAACCTCGAAGCAGGGGTTTTTTTTGGTTTTTATGAAACCCCGGGGGGTTAATTGGCAATCCTGTGCACTATATAGGGGGGAAGTCCTACACAAATTTTAAAAATAAAAATTTTTAAAAAAGTGTTCAACTCGTTCTAACCCCGTAGAACGTGTACCAAATGTGCTTAACGTGCTGGGTTAATCCCCAAAGTGTAAACAAAACAAAACAACCAATTAGGGAAAACAAACAGCCTCCTTGCCCTTTTTCCATTTTCATCGACCGAAGGGAAAGTGGGGTCGGGTCGGAGGGGAAAACAAGCGCCCTCCTTGCTTTTTTCCCCCAAACCCCAAAAAAAGCGAAAGAGAATCGGTCCGGGGGGGAAGGGGGGAAAAAGATAAATGAAAAAATTTCTTTTAAAAAATAAATAAAAATCGCTTTAAATTCATTGCAATTTTAAAACCCAAAATCTCAAATAAAAGAGTTAAATTTTACAAATTTAACTAACGAACAAATTCATATTTGTTCCACATCCCGTATCAAAGGTTAATGCATCTGGGGCCCAAGAATTGTGAAAATTTGCTGTCACTTACTTTTTTACCAAAAAAATTGCGGCTTCACATTAGGGGGAGAAAAAAAGGGAAAGAAATAAAAGGGGCCCCCAAAAGTGTCTTCGTGTTTTTTTAACATTTTTCAGAAGCAGTCAAGCTTTTTTTTTCTTTTCTTCAGATTTTTGCGTTCAGGAAAAACCAAGGATGCAACACCCCTGCCCCCAAAATTAACGGGAAATAAGGTATTAAACATCTAGGACTCCAACCATGTTTAAAACCCACCCTATACGACCTACACTTGGCTTGGGTAATAGGCTGCGCGGGGTCGCAGACCCCGCACGGTGACCGTGGCATGGCTTACTGTCAGCGCTGGCGACAAACTGTCGGGGTCGGCATAATAAATTGTCATCTACGCCCGCTGAGTCATGGTTAGGATTTGGAAAAATTCTTTTCTGTTAAGGATTGGATTCTATTTCTTTTCCCAGGGGACCATGGCTGTTACCACGCGGACCCAAAAGTCCAAATAAAAACCCCCCTCAGCGAGGGCGAGGTCCTTTTTTATATCTGCCTCGTTTCCGGAGTTCTTAACCCCGACGCGCTAAGGCAGCCCGCCCTCTCCTCCGGGGCGGCTGCCTCGACACCGTGGCGCTTTTACCCCTTTAGACGGGTCTACGTCGTCCGTACGTTGTTCCCCCTTTACTGTGTATTGCCCCCCTGTCACCACTGTACTAGGGACCGTTATACTCGGGCGCGGGGCCTTGCATCCTTTTTTAGCATGCAACCGACCCCCAAACCCCCAAAAAAACCCTCAAAACCGCTAGAAGTGTGAAAAACAAAAAAACACAAAATTAACATTTGGGGCCCCTTTTTATTTCTTTTCCCTCCCCCATGTGTTCCATTTTTTTTTTTTTGGGGTTAAAAGGGTGCTAATGCAGAAAATGGCATTCTTCACTTTTTCTTCCACCTCAATCGCATTTCCGCGTGATCGATTCAAATCAATAAACAAAATATCGTTCGTTACAAAGTTTAAATAATTTCTCTTTTTTTTAAGGATTTAATTTTTTCACTGCACAAATTAACCCTTCGGGATTTTATTTTATCACGAACTTTATTTACCTCCCCACCCCCGACCTGACCGCCCTTTTTCTTTCGCTTGCGGTCACTTTGGTTAAAAAAAGGTTTATTTTTCCTGTCTTGACCCACCTCACTTTCTCTTTTCCCCGTCGGTGGCGACGTGGGGTGGTCTGATGAATGCGTGGTTCCTGTATTTTTTGGTTGTTATTTTGTTGAAAACCTTGGGGGTTCCTACTTGTTACATTGCTTTTTTGGGGACACGTTCTATCGGGGCTAAGCGAAGCATGTAATAATTTTATTTCATTGTATTATTTTTAAATACGTAGGATCTTCCCCTATCATGTGCACAGAAATTTCCCGATATTTCCCCGGGGTTGCGTAAACCCTTAGACTGCGCTCCGTCGTTTAAAATAGTACAATATTCTTCGGCCCTTTTGAGTCGTGTGACCCGCGGTTTTTCTTAATTAATGTAGGACTAGGGTTTAAGCTAGATCATTATTCACTTATTAATCACCCTTTTTTCTCCCCCCTCAAATCGCTTGCAAGTTTTGGGTAAAACCCCAACGTTTGTGTATTTGTGAAAAATTTATATACCTTCGGGAATTTTGCGAGCGCCCTCACCGATACGCAAAGAGCAGGGTTTTTTATATTCCCCGGGTCAGCGCTTCAGTCATATCGGCATTTGGTATGGTCCCCCCTTTTTAGTTTTTTTTAAGTCTGACCCGGGAAAACTAGACTGTCCTCGGGAGCAGATTTCGACCCCGAGAAATTTTTCTTGTTAATACTTGCAATTTTTTTCATGCACCATTCATTCAGCGTCATTTTGTTTCATATCATTAATGTTGAATTCAAAGTGGTTTTAAAAAATCTTAATACTACATTGCTAATTTACTTCAGTTTTGTTTAGGAACGTTTAAACGTGTTTGTGATTCATTTTCTGTAGGGCACCTCCGCTTTCCCTCTCATTAAAGCTGCGTCACTCCCACGCTCACACACCCTTTTACCTCATCACACCAGGGCAAAAGACACTGACCCTTTTCATTAATAAGGGGGTTGCTTCTTAGTGCCGGCGTAAAGATTTATTATTTCTCTTTAGCCCCGCAATTTTTTCTGCGGGATAGTGGCTCAAAAATGATTACAATTAATCATTTCTTCTCTGTTGATGACGGTGGTTCAAATAGATCTTTGCGGATCGCCATTGTCGTTCCTTTCTATTTTCATATCTTCAAGACTTTTTATTCAAGCTAGGTCTTTGCGACCGCTACGACCTCCCCTTCTTTTTTTCCTTTACTTTTGAAGTAAAACACAAAATGAAAAAAAAGAGAAAATAAAATTTAAAAACCAAAATTAAAATACCGCAAATTTTTATAATCACCGGCTAGTGGAGATAAACCCCTTTTCTCTGTTGCCTTTCTTTTTCTCTACTCTGGCCCTTACTGTATGTCTGGTTCCCCCGACATATAGCGTCGGACCGACACGCACCGAAGGAGAAACCCGCTACGTTCCCGGTCACCTTGGATGCCGTGGGAAGGTTCATCGAAAATCGCCATAGGCCCCGGACCAAATTTTGTCAGAAAGGTGTTAAGCCATCCCATGTTCTTTCGGACTCCCTGTTTAAAACCGCGAAACCACCCCCTTTTTCCGCAGGTACCAAAATCGCCCCAATCGTCATAGGCGCGCTGGTGGAAGCCTCGATCCGTAACTCCAGGAGCTCGTGGCGGTACAGCCCCCCGAGATGCCGCCCCTGCCCCACGCCCGTAATCCGGGTGAAAATTACGGGACGTGTGGACCGAGAAGGGCCCGCGATTTTGTAAGGGCGAGTGGGCGAGGACGCCGCCGAGTTGGCCTGGACGGGGCTACGGGAGGTTTTTAACAATCCGAGTCAAGGAGGGCCCCGTGCGACACTTTTTGAGGACGTGTGGACATCAAGACGGGCAGACTAACCAAGGGCCAAAGGGTGAGACGACGGGACAGCAGCCACGAAGTGCACAGGACAGCACGAGAACCACCCGCCAAATTGGTCCCCCTTTAAGGGGCCTCGAGGGCGAGGGGGGAGTAGGTGGCCAGCAATATGGATGTGGAAAAATTTTTTTCTGTTGAGAAAGTGGATAAATCTTTTTCTGTTACCTGACCACGTGGGTGGTTACCACCGGATCCAAAGTCCCAATAAAAACCCCCCGCTCAGCGGGGCGGAGGGCACATTTTATATCTGACCTCGTTTCCGGGAGTTCTTCTAAGATCCGACGCGGTAAAGGGCCTTCCGCCCTTCCCTCCGGAGCTGGCTTCGACCCTTTTACCTCCGCCGGCGCTTTTAAACCCCTCTAGACAATCGTACGTCGTCCGTGCGTGTGTTCACCCTTTACTGTGTTTTGCGTCCCTGCCGGGCCCACTTTTCTAGAGTCCTAGCCGTTAATTGTTTCAATGGAGCCATTGGGAAAACCCGTGGTTTTGGGGTGTGTGGTTTTTTATATGTATTTTCATTATAAGTGTATTTTTAATATTATGTCTATATAGATTATGTGTTACCTGCGTGGGGTGGAGCTGTGTCTTTGCGCGCGGGACTGACAGAGAAGGGGCGAGGA
>NW_023650955.1:0-5799 GCF_015228065.2 Penaeus monodon | reverse complement strand
TCATCTTATTGTCATGATTAATAGAATTTGAAATTTTTATTATTACCCAATTTGCCAAAATCATCAAATAATTGGAAAAAATTTTATTTTTGGGTTTTCAAAAGGAAATTTTTCCTAGATTTTGGTTTTTTTGGACTTTTGGGATTTTTTTTCTTTTACCTTTTTTTTTAATATGGCCCCCTTTCCTTTTTATTATCATCATTATTATATGATTATCACATTTTTCGTTATCATCACATTATCTATTATCTAAATTATCCTCATTATCATCTTATTGCAATTTTATCATCATTATTGAAATTTTATCATTTTATTAAATTATTGCAGTTAAATAATTTTTTTACATCTATACTATAAAAACACAATAAAAATAGTAAAAACCAAATAATAAAAATAAAACGTTTTTATAATCATTATTTATATCTTTTTTTAATTAATATCGTTATTACTGTAATTATTACTGTTATAATAATTATTTTTACAATAAAACCGTAAAAAATAATAAAATGTAATAAAAAAATAAAAAATTTTAAATAACAATTTTATAACAATTATATATTAAAATTATACTTATTATTTTATTTTGTTTTTATTAAAAGTTATAAAAATTTTTTTTGGAAATATAAAAATTAAAGTAAAATAATAATAATAATAATAATAAAAATAATAATAATAATAATAAAATAAAAATAAAAATAAATAAAATAATAAAATTAAAAATAATATAATAATGTAATAATAATGATAAGAAATAATAGTAATAATGATAAAATGTTTCCAATTCTTTATTCCCTTTTATATCATTTTTGTCTGATTAATAGAATTTTGAAATTTTTCATTATTACCCTAAAAATTTGCCGAATCATCAAATGAAGGGAAAAAACGTATTTTTGGAGTTACTCTCAAAGGCTATATTTCGAAATTTTTGGGCCGCTTTTTCGACTTTTGGGATTTTTTTTTCTTTACCTTTTTTTTATTATATATGGGCACAATTTTGTTATTAAACATCATTTTTTATCATGATTATCCATCATTATTATCGTATCCTCTCATTACATCATTATCTCATTATCATCATCATTATCATCATTTTTGCAATTATTATCATCTTATTGCAATTATTATCAATTTTTAAATTTTTGCAGTTTAATTATATTTTTTAAACATTATCTAAAAAAACTACAATAATAATAAAATAACAAAAAATAACAATAAAAACGTTTTTAAAATAAAATTTTTATATCTTTATTTTAATTAATATGTTATTACTGAAATTTAACGTTTGATAATTATTTTTAAAATTTATATCCATAAAATATATATTTATTATTTTTAAATTATTTTGTTTTTTTTTAAAAATATAATTTTTGGAAATAATACTAAAAATTTAGGAAATAATATAATAATTAAAAATAAAAAATAAATAATAATAAAATAATTAATATAATAATAAAAATAAAAAAATAATAATAAAAAATAAAAAAATTTAAATATAATGAAAATGTAAAAATAGTAATAATCATAAAATGTTTCCAAATTCTCTTTATTCCATTTTTACCATTATTGTCGTTTAAATAGAATTCTGGTAATTATTATCATTTTCCCCCAAAAATTTGCCAAACTCAAAAAAGGGAAAAAAATTTTTTGGAGTTACTCCAAAGGCTAATTCGCTAGTTTTTTCCGTTTTTTCGATTTTTGGGTTTTTTTTTTTTTTCCTTTTTTTATTATATTGGACCAATCCTGTTTTACATCATTTTATCATTTTATCATCTTTATTATGTTATCTCACATTATCATATTATCCATCATATCATATTACTGCAATTATTATCATCATTATTGATATTATTATCTTATTTTTGCAATTATTGCATTTATAAAAAATTTTTTTTATTAAACCCAAATAACAACTAAATATTAGTAAAAACAAAAATAAAAACAAAAATAACGTTTTTTATTATTATTTATATCATTTTTTAAAATTAATATCGTTATTACTGTAATTTTTTACTTTTTAAAAATTTTTTTTTTAAAATTAACTCCCATAAAAAATAATAAGATTAATACAATATAATTTAATAACATATTAAAACATTAGTTTATTAAAATTTATACTTATTATTATATATTGTTTTTTTTACGTTATAATATTTTTTTTTGGAAATATACTAATAATTAAAGAATAAATAATGAAATAAAAATAATTTTATAATAATAAAAATAAAAAATAAAAATAAAATATAATAATAATAATAATAATAATAAAAAATAATAATAATAATGAAATAATAATGAAATAGTTTAATAGTAAAAAAATCATAAAATGTTATCAAAAATTCCTTTATTCTCACTTTGTCATCTTTTGTCATAAATAATAGAATTCTGGAAATTATTATCATTATTTCTCTAAAAATTTTTTGCCAAATCATAAAATGAATGGAAAAAACATCTTTTTGGGAGTCTACTCTAAAAGGGCAAATTTTCGATATTTTCCATTTTCTACTTTTGGGGTTTTTTTTTTCTTTATTTTTTTTTTTTAAATTTTTTGGGACACAATTCCCTGTATTTCATCATTTATCTGTTTATCATCATTATTATCTTTTATCATATCATTATCATCTTTATCATCTTTACTCCTTTTCATTATTTTTGCAT
Source organism: Penaeus monodon (assembly GCF_015228065.2). Classification (NCBI taxonomy): domain Eukaryota; kingdom Metazoa; phylum Arthropoda; class Malacostraca; order Decapoda; family Penaeidae; genus Penaeus; species Penaeus monodon. The sequence goes on along the minus strand of NW_023650955.1, from coordinate 3,144 downwards.
TTTTCATCATTTGATATTATTATCATTATTATTGCAATTTGAGTTATAATTATATTTTTCATCTATACTAATAAAAAACTACTATAATAGTAAAAAAATAATAAAAAACAATAAAAAGTCTTTATACTCATTTTTTACATCATTTTTTTTTTTTAATTAATTCGTTATTACTGTAATATTCGTTTAAATTTTTTTTTTAATTAAACTACCGAAAAATAATAAATGATAATAAAACAAAATAATATTAAAACATTTATAACATTATATTTTAAATTTTACTTATTATTATTATTATTTTTATTATTACATTTAATATTTTTTTTGGAATAATACTAAAAATTAAAAAAATAATAAAAAAATAATAAATAATAAAATAAAAAATAATAATAATAAAATATAATAATATAATAATAATAAAAATTAATAATAATGAAATATAATGAAAATAGAAATAATAAGATTCCCAAAAATTTACCAAATTCTTTTATTCCCTTTTTATCTCTTTTTGGTCCATGATTATAGAATTTGGGGTAATTATTTAAATTTTTACCCTAATATTTCCCAGAATCTAAAAATAAAGGGAAAAAAAACGTCATTTGGAGTCTACTCTCAAAAGACTATATTTCGCTAGATTTTGCCGTTTTTCAATTTTAGGGTTTTTTTCTTTTCCCTTTTTTTTATTATATAGGGCAAAATTCTTTTTTTTATCATCATTTTATCTGTTTATATCATTATTATCGTTTCACATCATTATCTCTTATCACAAAATATCTTTTATTGAAATATTATATCATTTTTGCAATTTTAAATTATTTTTGCATTTATTGCATTATAAATAATTTTTTACATCTAACTTACAACTACAAAAATTAGTAATAACAATAATATAAAATAATACGTCTTTATAATCATTATTTTATATCTTTATTTTAATCATATCTTTATTACTGTAATTATTTGCTAAAACAATTATTTTTACAATTATATACCATAAAATAAAAATAATGTAATAAGATAAATAATATAATAACAATATCAAAAAAATTATATTATCATATTTACTTATATTATTTTTATTGTTTTTTATTACATTTAAAATATATTTTTTGGGGGCAATACTAAAATTAAAGTAAATAATAATAAAATAATAAAAATAAAAAATAATAAAAAAAATATAATAATAATAATAAAAATAAAATAAGGTAAAAATAATGATAATAAAATGATAATAGTAAAAATTTGAAATTTCATAATGTTACCAATTCCTTTATTTCACTTTTATCCATTATTGTCGTTTAATGAATTTGGGAATTATTATCTTTATACCCTAATAATTGCCGAACATAAAATAAATGGAAAACGTCATTTTGGTCACTCTCAAAGGGATAATTTCACTAATTTTTTTCCCGTTTTTTTCGCTTTTGGGATTTTTTTTTTTTTCCCTTTTTTTAATATATGGAAAAATTTCCCTGTTATTATCATATTATTATCATGTTTTATATATTTTTATCGTTATCATAAATTTACATTTCATGATCATTATCATCTTTTTGCAATTTTTACAATTTTTGCAATTATTATATTATTTTAAAATTTTGCATTTTAAAATATATTTTTTTTACACTATCTAATAAACCCCAAAAATATATAAAACAAAAATAATAACAAAAATTAACGTTTTTAATCATTATTTATATTTTTTTAAATTTAAATATCGTTATTACTGTAATTATTACGTTATAAAATTATTTTTACAATTTACTACCAGTAAAAATAATATATTAATAAAAAAAAAATATTAAAAACAAATTATACAATTACATTATTATAATTATACTTATTATTTTATTATTTTTATTATTACAGTTTTTTATTTTTTTGGAAATAATTATAATTAGGAAATAATAATAATAATATAATAATAATAAAAATTTAAAAAATATAATAATAATAAAATAATAATAATAAAAAAAATAAAAATAAAAAAATTTAATATAAAATAATATAAAAATAAAATGATATTAATAAATTGTAATAAATTAAAAATTTTTCCCAAATTTCTTTTTTCTCACTTTTATCATCATTTTTGTCATGATTAAAATTCTGGTAATTTTATATTTTCCCCTTAAATTGCAGAATCATAAAATGAGGGAAAAACTCTTTTGGATCGACTCTCCAAAGGGGCTATTTTCGAAAGTTTTTGCCGCTTTTTGATTTTTGGGGATTTTTTTTCTTTTAAGTTTTTTTTTTTTTTTTGGACACTATTCCTGTTATTATCTATTATTATCGTTATCATCATTTTTCGTTATCATCATCATTACATCATATCATATCTTTATCATCTTTTTTTAAATTATTATCACATTTTTGCAATTATTACATTTTTATTGAAAATTTTTGGTTTAAAATATTTTTTTACATCATACTAATAACAACTACAATAATAATAGTAAAAACAAAAATTAAAACAATAAAAACGTCTTTAAAATCATTTTTTATATTTTTTTTAAATTAAATCATTATATTTAATTATTTTTTAAAAATTTTTTACAATTACTCCCGTAAAATAATAAAATAAAAATAACAATAAAATTAAAACAATATTAAACAATTTATTTTTTAAAATTATCTTATTTTTATTATTTGTTATTTTTAAAGGGAAAATTTTTTTTGGCAAAATACTATAAAAAGGGAAAAAAAAAAAATAAAATAATAATAAAATAAAAAAAAAAAAATAATAATAAAAATATAATAATAATTTTAAAATAATAATAATAATATAATAAAAATAAAAAAATAAATATAATAGTATAATAAAATATCATCAAATGTTATCCAAATTCTCTTTATTCTTATTTTTATCATCTTTATTGTCTGTTTTAAAAAATTCTGGTAATTATTATCATTATTACCCTAATAATTGCCAGAATCATCAAATGATGGAAAAAACGTCATTTGGAGTCTACTCTCAAAAGGCTATATTTCGCTAGATTTTGCCCTTTTTACTTTTGGGTTTTTTTTCTTTTACCTTTTTTATTATATATGGACAAATTCCTTTCTTATCATCAATTATCATTTATCACTTTTACATCTCAATTTTCATATTTTATACATTTAATTTTTATATCATTTTGAAATTTTTAT